>NC_064288.1:61468559-61651931 GCF_019186545.1 Solanum stenotomum
ATTGTTGGGATATAACACTCCTCTTAAAGGAAAATATTAAGGACAAATATTAAAGGCTATTTTTAATTAATGTTATTCCTAAAATATACTCCTAAAAAATGTGAAGTAGTTAACAACATCATTAAAAGAAAGGATAAATATGATGAAAACAAATCCAATTAACAATTAGCTTGAACTTTGAAAAATTCATTTATTTTGAATTATATAAGAAACTTCTGACAGTTCACTTAATATGGACTATAGGGAATAAATCTTATTAGTTAAGTTGGGCTGATTACAAAAACTTTTTTTCATCTTGTGGGTGAAGGTCCAATTTATCAAGAACTAATTGATAAATTATTTATTGATTTTTAAACTCGACAAGTTAAAGTGGACATTTTTAAAAAATAAAGTTAAATGGTCAAAGTCACACTTCCATTATCAGTAATTCGTTTTTTCTACCTAAACTATCACCATATATGTATTGTAATACACATTCATTTAATAGTTGATTGTATGTAGTGTGCATTCTCTATTTTTATTCAAAAAAAGATGTCAAGTAACAATCCACATGAATAAATGTTTCCATTTATGCAGAACTAAAATAATTTTTAGTTTAAAACTTAAGGGGGTTAATATTTTAGGATACAAATCTAAATCGGATCATTTTTAAAAATTCATGGGTCATTTGTAAAAAGATTCACCCAACATCTTCATTCTCCAACAATGATTCTCGTCCTCAATTGTAATTTGGCCCTTCAAATTGCTATTGTCGACTTTGTCCCCCCACCCTCCCTATTAAGTTGTAATTATGTCGTGGATTCTAGATAAATCAAGTCAAAGGATAGTTAAGAAGGTGGTAGTATTTGATGAAACTGCAGTAAAACATGAAACTCGGAAGAATGACAAGAAAGTTCTAAGAAGAAGGTGTGAAGGAAGTAAATTGAAAATGGAAGAACATATATAGATTTTGGAAAAGAAATGTTATCATTGCCTTGATAGTTTGTCATGGTTTTTAACCAATCACAAAAAGACACGTACTCGGAGCATTAAAAGTGGAGGGACATGTGTCACGTCAAGAAATATCAGAGGACTTTTCATTTGCTTTCGGCCAAGAATTGAAGTCTTTTCCATTTTCTGTCACAATTCTTTGAGTACCCAAAAAATGTGGGAGAATCTACGTAACGTCCAACAACTTCTAAGCAAAGATTCAAATCCGAACCCGATGAATAGTACTAAGTTGTGCATATATGTTAAGGTCCTTTACAAAGTGTAGTAACTATATCATATAAGGTTTAGGGTCGTAAAGAACCTTAAACACCAAACCAAGTTCAAAGCATTTCTATCAACTATATTTTCACATGAGTTTATACAAGGGTTAACTTCAAGCGACCATGTCTCTCAGAATAGTAAAATTTAGATAACCCGTGGCCTATCGAATTAAAGGTCTACAGTTATTCTTTCTAATGTCACTGACCGCTCGTCAACCCGACTCTTGAGTAAAAAGTTATCTGCATTTTACTGGAGAGATGTTAAATTGACCGTGTGCTCCGCGTGTCTGGTAGGTTGGCGCACCACGATAGGAAATTTTTCCAGCAGCCAGTAGCATGGGCGCACCACGCCAAACAAATTTTTGAGAGTCTAAATTTTAAAATGCTCTATTTATTAAGTTAAGACAGTGGGTCATTATAAAATTCATCTTGGACAACCTAGGGCTTATTTTCTCTCAAATTCTCTCATCTCCTGCATCTTTAATACCGGGGTTTGTTACTCTCATGTATCTAAATTAGTTCTAAAAAAATCAATCTCTAATCACGAATTCTTAATAAGATTCTAACATCAAAGCTTTCTCTCATATCTAGCGAAAACAAGAACTCATCCTAAAGTTCAAGAAGAGACTTTTAGGGTTCCTCTTCAAACTTACAGTTTCAATTAGAGTGAATCAAGGTACTTTAAGCTATCATATTGAGTTAATGAGTTCTTCCTTACTCCCTACATCTAAATTTCAGATAGCAAGGTTCAACTAGGGTTTCAAACCCAAGGCTTACTACATTCAAAGGTTCTACTTACTTTCTTAGCATGAATTATTGATTTTGTTGTATCTATTTTAGTATATTAATTTATTGTACAATTTTTAATAATTGATCATGCTTATTTCACCCCATGAACCATATTTAATTATGAATTTTATGATGCATTATATTCATGAAAAAAACAAGACTAGTTTAAACAAAGCATAATCAGTTTTAGAGAAAGGATTTTCAATCTGTCTTTAAAGTAAGTTCAATGCATTGATAAAAGAGCATGCAAAATAATGAGTCAAAATAATATTTTCATAAAAGCATAGTCAAGTTCAGTTCAGTTCAGTTTTAATGAAGTATTATTGATCATAGACTCAAAGTATCAGATTTTCAGTTTTCCCTTAAAGGGGGACATCTTTACCGTATGAGCATTATTGCATGTTTTGGGAGTAGTATTGTATTGAGCACCGATTTGGGTAAGAGTTAACAACTCAAAACCCATAAATTGTGTTGCCAGCGTAGATAGGTTCATGTCGTTGATTCGGGCGACTCCTCACAGCCTTGTTGAGGGCTTTTCAAATAGATCCATAGGTTAAACTTTGTTTTTCCTATACTTGGGCAAGGTATAGGATGACTGACAACATGTTCTAGACATTGTATTATCACAAGGCTCATAGTGATGGTTTTCGATTAGAGAACTCCCCAAGAAATATAAAGTATATTATTTTAGTATTTTGCTATTATTGCATATCTCGTTGTAGAGATTTAATGATTTCACCTCATATTCATGTTTTGCTTTTAGTCAGGGTACTTTAGGTTTCCTTTTAGTTCAATTATTTATTTCATTCAGTCGTATTACATACCATACATTCTATATACTGACGCCATTTGACACTACATCATTTTATGATGCAGTTTCAGGTACTCTTGATAGCAGACGTTCGGTAAGATCACTTTCCACTAGCATTTGGTGAGACCTCCTCAATTCTGGGGGGGGGGGGTCTAATTTAGATAGTATAGTTTATTTAATTTTTAAGAAATTGTTAGTTGAATAGTCAGGTAGTCATGAGTCTTGTCCCGATGCCTATCTTTTGTTAGTAGAGCCTTTATAGATAGACAAAGTCAGTCAGTCGATTCAGTAATTTGTATTTAGAAGTTTAAACATTATTATCATTATTCATATTCAAATTTATTTCAAACTTTTGTATGAGATATATTTAATTAATGTTTATTTTATAAGGCTTTTGCATGTATGTTTAGTCTTCTGCTCAGTAGTCAGCCAGACCAAGGGTTTACCTGGGACCAGAAATGGTTTCAAAGTGTCGGCCACGCTCGGGGTGTAGGACCGAGGTGTGACAATCTATATAGCATAAAACTGATCAAGCTCGATAGATAGATGAGTCAGAAAGTGAAAAATGGGCAAAAGCGACAGGTCTGGCGTGACTAAGAGATTGACACCACAATGTGAGCCCACCTAGCTCCAAAGATGCACCATTAAATACGAGACACAAATGAGATAAGGTAAATCCGAATTTCAACCATTATAAGAAAATTCTGGATTAGTGAGTAGAAATAATGAGTATTAATAGGTTTCACGAGGCTTGATGCACAAATTTTGTTCTTGTCTAATTTTCATTCACTTACAACAATTTACTTAGCTTATGCTTTGGAAATTCATGCTCTCAAGTTATATTTTATAAAAAAGTTGGTTTATGTTAATTTACTTGCTTTATCATAACAATCGACGTGTACAAATTGCAATTTATCCATCCCTAGATGGACAACTTGGGCATATTTTCAACAATATCATTTTCCATTCACATATTTTAAAACCCTACAACAACTTCTTGATTCTATCAACAAATTTTATAGGATAAAGTTGAATACAATGATCTTCTTGTTCATTACTGCATCTGTTGTTGTGTCTGGAAAACTCAAGTTGGATTCGTCGAGGATTTTCTTAGACTTGTATGGATATTCCCATCCTCTCTGCTTCATTCTGTCAAAAAAAGTAGTAATAATCTGAATTATGTATACTTAATTTTTATGTCTTGTACATCTTGCAGGAGACAAACATTCAGGAAGGTCTCTTTATTGAAGTAAAGTCACTTTTGAGAAATTAGAAGTGGGTCTTTGAGATTCATCAAATTTGAGCATTGTAAGGATGAAATTACTCTTATCCAGTTGATGGATAATCAATTTGGTAACTGTTCTTACCTTTTTATAATGTCTAGATAAAACCCTAATTTTTGGGTTGTGATAATGTGATTATGGGCTGATTTAGTTTATGGGTATTGTTAATTGTTAGTTCAAATGCTATTTAAAAGTGAGTTTAATCATTAATTATGGTTTAATTTAAGAATTGTAGTTGCAAATTCAGTTCTATGTTTGTGTTCTTGGGTTGCGAGAGGGAGAGGTTTTAGAACTAAAATTATTCATTGATAATTTGTGGGTATTGGGATGACTTGGGTTTAGCTCGAGAGAGTGAATCCTAAACCCTATCCCACACATTCAGCTCGAGAGAGTTAATGAATTAAAGTGTGGACTGCTCTTATATGTATTGCTTGTTGATGTTCGAAAGAAATCACTTGATTCGGGGTAATTGTTCGAGAGAAAATTACCTCCATTGTAGTCTAGCCTACTCACTAATATCTAGCTATTTGCTAATAGTTGCAATTACCCATATGTCTACATTTACCTATAATCGATCACATCCCAAGAATCCATCTCATTATTGTTAATTCCTAGTTTTTGTGACTACTTTTAGCTGATAATCTAAAAACCAACCTTCCCCCCATTTGACATTCGTGTCACCCTTTAACTTGAATGATGTCATTATTTGATAATTTTTATTCGTATGACTGATTTGACCACATTTATACTTCTCAATCAAATCTGAAACACGTACTGCTCCCTGTGGGATTCAACCCCAACTCATTTAGTCAGTTTTATACTTATTTGCGATCATTGACACTTAGAATTGGAAGTAGTGTCTTTAAAACGTTATTAATCAAAATGGCGCCGCTGCCGAGGAGTGGTGTTATTTGAAATTCTTTTGGTGAAGTTGAATTGTGTTCTTTTTAGTTATAGTTGAATCCACTTACTTTTAGTTTTGGTTTTGTGTTGCTTGTTAAAACAAAGGAGATGAGCGTAAATTGTAGCAATGGTAGCCAAGTGGGCCAACAAGATGACATCGGGAATCTCAATGATGTTAATGACCCGAATGTCAATGACCCTAACCAAATGGGTGGTGTTGGTGCCATTCGTTTGCCTCTAGCTGAAGGAAACGATGTGTTTCACATCACAAGCACCATGTCGCAGCTCCAACAATTGTAGGGTTTGTTTGGAGGGCTAGCTCATGAGGATCCACATGAGCACATCAGGAATTTTGTTGATGTTTGTGGACCGTTTTCCTTTAAGAACATATCTCAAGGACCGGTCCGGCTGAGGTTGTTCCCATTTTTGCCAATGGGAGAACAATATAAGTGGTTGGCTGAGTTGCCAAGAGATTCTATCAATTTGTGGGATGAACTTATTATCGCATTCCAAGTGCGATTTTTCCCCCTTCGAAGATGATGACTCTTCGGGACAACTTTCAAAGCTTCAAGCGCTTGGAGGGTGAGCCTATCCGTGAGACTTGGCTAAGGTTTAAGAAAATGGTGCTTCAATGCCCAACTTATAGACTGCTCGATGACGTAGTGTTGCAACACTTCTACAGAAGCCTTGATTCAGTGAATAAGGGAGTGACTGACCAACTTTCTCAGGAGGTTTAATGAAACAACCTTATATAATAGCAGCCCAACTCATTGATGGCTTGATCAAGATTAACTGGGCATAGTACACCCGTGAAGGTCAGGTCTGTCCTCTTACTTATAAATTCACAAAGGAGCAGATTGAAAAAGATCAAGAGAGAGACCAAAACATAGCAAAGATGATGACCCAACTTGACATCTTATCCAAAAAGTCATGGGTGTTGGTGCTAGTAGTGTTAATTTTGTGGGTGTTGGAGGTGTAAATCCCGATGAGGACCAGAACTTAGCCAAAATGATGACCCAACTGGATATCTTGGCCAAAAATATCATGGAATTTCAAGTGTTTTACAAAAAAGAAAGATAGGTACAATCCCCCATGAGCGTAAAAAGCCCAAGGACTATGAGGGTGGACATATAGAAGAGATACTCTCATGCATTCTCAACAAAGTCGAAGAACATGACACAGTGTTGTAAGAGATAAAACAGATTGTCTCAATACAAAATCATATGATTGTTTCTCATTCCATATTTATTAAGCTAATGGAGACCCAAATGGGCCATATTTCGTATCATCTTAACCCAAAACAAGGGGAGTTGCCTAGTGATACTATGGTGAACCCCAAAAATGAAGCTTGAATAGGTACTTGCGTCGTGCCACAATGCTAACTAATTAAGGTGGTTCTTGGGAGGCAATCCAAGTTTTTAATGCTTTGTGTTTGTTTTTGGAATAACGGGTGTTGAATGTGCATGTTAAAAAGTGGAATGTGTTTTAGAAATGCACATTGGCGAGCCAACTGTCCAGTAGGCGACTCGCCGAAAAGTTTGATTAGCCCAACTTGGACCGTTATTGGACTCACAAAAATAACAGGTGGGAGGCTGTAAACCTCGATGGGCCCATGGATGAGTCGACGACTCATCAAACAGGTTGGTGAGCCCGACTTTGTCTGCCGTTTGGACCCCCAAGTTGAGTGGTGGTCCCGTAAAACTCAGCGAGGTAAGTCACCACTCGGCACATCACCGAGTGGTTCGACGAGGACGACTAATACCAACGAAAGGGCCGCAAACTGAAAAATTTTAAAAGGCCAAACGGTTTAAACTTTCAAAATCTTTCATATTCCTTTATTTTTAGCCTAGTACACTTAGCTTAAAAGCTCTCTTGGAATCGATGTTCCCTTTTCTTACTTAAATGTGAAAACATTTATAAACTCTTTGGGACTACATAGTTCTGTTATAGCTTTTTGAGAAATGAACTCAAATCTTTACTCTATGCTTAACTTGAAATTTAAGTCTTAAAACAAAGTTAAAACGTTTGTCAAAGACTTTAGAAAAACTTTATAAACTTCTCTTGACTTGCTTCTTAACCTCTAGACTTGACTCTTAACTTCTCTTGAATTTGATCCTAACTTTCCTTGAATTGAATTATGGAATCAAGGATTGTGATTTGTGATAAGAAAGATCTCATGATGTTTAGGAGTGTTTGTATATAGCTAAACATGAGAAAAGATCAAGAAATCACCGTCTTGGAACAAGTTCGCGGCGCGGAGTTTCATTTAAATATTTGATGGCGAAAATTGATTTTGAGATAGAGGAGTCCGCGTCCTAACCACGACGTGGAGCTGACTTTTATTCACTAAGGGAGAAAGTCTGTGACGCGGACTTAGGTGCCAAAACCTGCTCGACTTTTTCCTTTTTCGTTTTCCAGCCCAAATTTGCCTAAACACAACTATTGTTCTCAAATTAATTTTAGATTCAGATACCCATCATATGTACTCAAGAACCTATCTCAAAACAACTCTAAAACTCAATGTAAAGATCTCAGATCTCCTCAATTCAGCCCAATTCAACAACGTCATTCAAATTCAAGAATACATATCAAGAACATCAACTTCCAAACTCTTTTAGGATGAATTTCGCTGAACTAAGAATGTTTTGCGCGTCGGTGAACGAACCCAACGCTATGAAAGACTCACATATATACCCTCTAGGATCAATTCCTTGTCGAAATCGACAACCAAAATCGATCGTTCTTGGCGAATCTTGCTTTTCCTCTTCTCCTTTCTCTTCTTTTCTCTTTTCTCTAAGCCCTAGCGTGAAACTTCAACTTTTCTAAACTGGGTAAAATCTGATTTTTACCCCAATTTACTCCAAAAAATGAATTAGAATAATTAGGTCATGAAAAGAGTAAATTACCCTTCCAAAATCCAGATTAGACTTCCTTAATCCAACAGCCCAACTTCCAAAGGGCATAACTTACTCATACGAACTCGGAATCACACAAACTCGGAGGCGTTGGAAATATTATTCCAAGATTTTTCCTATGATATCTTGAAACACACCTAACTCGTCCTGATCTAGGAGTTATGGTTGTTTGAAGTTGACCAAAAACTCAAACTTAACTTAACCAATTTTCCAGATTTTTTATTATTTCCAAAAATCACTTTTTCTAATTCTATCTCTTTCTAGTTCTTTCAATTTGCGAGATTTTACAATATCTCCCCCTTGGGAACATTCGTCCTCGAATGCGGTTACTCTTACTAGGCTAAGGGTGTAACATACAACATTCAGTTCAAGCACCTACAAGCAAATGTAAAACAACATGCCAACTTATAAATAAATACTAAGGAAGGATTAGTACCTTAATTCGGAACTTCTCCGGATTCGAAGAGATGTGGATATCTCTTCTTCATATTCCTCACCAGCTTCTCAAGTAGCTCTTCAACAAATTGGTTCCTCCAAAGGACTTTGACTGATGCTACCTGTTTTGTCCTCAACTTGCGAACTCAGCAATCTAGAATTTGAATCGGAAACTCTTCATAAGATAAACTATCCTTGATCCCAATATCTCCAGTTGGTATGATCAATGAAGCATTGCCCAAGCACTTCTTCAACATAGAGATGTGAAACACTGGATGAATTGTGGCTAACTCTTGTGGTAGCTCCAGCTCATAAGCTACTTTGCCAATCCTCTTGGTTATTCGATAATGTCCAATATACCGGGGACTAAGTTTCCCCTTCTTACCAAATCTCATGATGCCCTTCATGGGTGAAATTTTTAAATGCACCCAATCATTTACTTCAAACTCTAACTCTTTTCTCCTAACATCAGTGTAGGATTTCTGACGACTCTGTGTTGTTTTCAACCTCTCTTGAATGACTTTCACCTTCTCCATAACTTGATGAACTAAATCTGGTCCTATCAACCCTTCTCCACCAACTTCAAACCATCCAATATGAGATCTGCATCTTCTCCTATAAAGAGCTTCATAAGGAGCCATTTGGATGCTAGAGTAGTAACCATTGTTGTAAGCAAAATCAATGAGAGGTAGGTGATCATCCCAATTACCCTTAAAAAATCAATCACACAAGCCCTCAACATATCTTCTAAGGTCTGAATAGTGCGCTCTGCTTGTCCATCTGTCAGAGGATGATAGGCAGTACTTAAGTTCACCTTTGAACCCAAGCCTTTTTGGAATGACTTCCAAAACTATGCAGTAAATTACGCACCTCTGTCTGAAATAATGGAGACCGAAACCCCATGAATTCTTACCATATCTTAAAGATACAACTTAGCATAATCTTCTACCAAATGAGTAGTCTTTACCGGTGAAAAGTGGGTTGACTTTGTCATTCTGTCGATAATCTCCCGAATAGAATCATGTTGCCTGCGAGACCTTGGTAAACCTGTGATGAAGTCCATATTAATCATCTCCCACTTCCATTCTGGAAGTTCTATATTCAGAGCCAAACCACCGGGCCTTTGGTGCTCTACTTTAACTTGTTGGCAATTTGGGCACTTAGCAACAAATTCTGCAACGCACTTTTTCATACTATTTAACCAATACACCTTTCTCAAATCACGATAAACCTTTGTGGAACCCGGATTAATGGAATATCTAGAGTTATGAGCCTCCACCATGATCCTCTATTGGAGTTTATCCACTATTAGTACACACAACCTACCTTGATATCTCAATACTCCATCTCCCTTTTGTTCAAAGGCTAATACTTTTTGCTGATGAACATTTGCCTTCAATTCAAGAAAAATGGGATCTTGGTCTTCCTTTTTTTTGTCACTTCTGATACAAATGAAGATTCAGCCCTAATCATCACCACTACTCCTCCTTCTGTGGAATCCATCAACGGACTCCTAAGTGTGCAAGTCTATGCACATCTTTCGCTAACTCTCTCTTTTCTTCCTCAACATGGGTGGTACTACCCATAGACAACCTGCTTAAAGCATCAACAACAACATTAGCCTTACCTGGGTGGTAAAGAATACTCATGTCATAATCCTTGAGTAATTCTAACCACTTCCTTTGTCTAAGATTAATCTCTTTCTGAGTGAACACGTATTGAATACTCTTGTGATCAGTGAATACATCTACATGAACACCATATAAGTAATGACCCCATATATTCAAAGAAAATACTACATCAGCCAACTCTAAGTCATGGGTTGGGTAATTCTTCTCATTAACTTTTAACTGTCTGGAGGCATAAGCTATAACTTTGTCATTCTGCATTAGCACACAACCTAAACCGACTCTAAACACATCAGAATACACCACAAAGACTTGCATACTTTTTGGTAAGGTCAACACTGGGGTAGTAGTCAACCTCTTTTTCAATTCCTGAAAGCTTTTCTCACAAGCTTCCGACCATGGAAACTTCATTGTTTTCTAAGTCAAATTGGTTAGAGGGGATGAAATAGATGAGAACCCCTTTACGAACCTTTTATAATAGACCGCCAAACCCAAGAAACTCCTAATATCAATTGGAGATGTGTGTCTAGGCCAATTCTGCATTGCCTTTATCTTCTGAGTATCAACTTTTATTCCATCACCGAAAACTATGTGACCCAAGAATGCCACATACTCAAGCCAAAACTCACATTTAGAGAACTTAGCGTATAACTCCTTATCTTTCAAAGTTTGAAGAACTAATCTGAGATGAGTAGCATGATCTTCCTCATTCCTCGAATAGATTAGTACGTCATCAATGAGCACGATAACAAACATATCTAAATAAGGTTTGAAAACTCTATTCACAAGGTCCATAAACGTTACTGGTGCATTAGTTAAACCGAACGACATGACCAGAAACTCGTAATGACCACAACAGGTCCTGAATGTTGTCTAGGGAATGTCACATTCCCTTACATTCAACTGATGGTAGCCAGATCTGAGGTCTATTTTCGAAAAACAAGAAGCACTGTGAAGTTGATCGAAAAAATCATCAATTCTCAGAAGAGGATACTTATTCTTGATGGTAACCTTGTTTAATTGGCGGTAATCTATACACATTCTAAGGGAACCATCTTTCTTTCTAACAAACAAGACTGGAGCGCACCTAGGTGAGACACTTGGTCGAATGAAACCTTTATCTATGAGATTTTTCAACTGCTCTTTAAGCTCTTTCAACCATGTTGGTTCCATTTTGTATGGCGGAATAAAGATAGGACAAGTATCTGGAAGCATGTCTATGCCAAAGTCTATTTCTCTCTCAGGAAGGACTACAGGTAGATCATCTAGAAATACTTCTAGAAACTCTTTTACTATAGGAACTGACTGGATAAGAGGTATCTCAACACTAGAGTCATTAACTCAGACTAAGTGATAGACACACCCCTTGGAAACTAGCTTTGTCCCCTTAAGGTACAAAATAAAATGACCCTTAGGCACTGCTGAATTGCTCTTCAACTCTATAACCGGTTCCCTGGAAACTGGAACTTGACAACTCGAGTTTTATAATCAACTGAGGCATAACATGCATGAAACCAATCCATACCAAGAATGACATCAAAAGTTACCATGTCTAATTCAACTAAATCAACCATGGTACTCTTATGATTGATGAAAACGAAACAATCACGATAGACTCTTTCTTCTAAAATAGACTCACCATCAGGTGTAGAAACACTGAAGGCTCAAGAACTTGCTCAGGAAGAACATCAAAATTGAAGACTTGGGTCATACCACTGACAACACATGGTGAATCCTCTTGCTCTCAGAAATGAGCGATAGCATGAAAATGGTTTGTTCCTTCGCCAGTACCTGATGTAGCTCCATCTAGGTGCAGCCCTGTCTGGTGGAATAACTGATGAAGATTGAGCTCTATTTCGCAGATTCACACCACCTTGCCTCTTCTTAGGGCACTCTTTCAAGAAGTGACCCTCTTGCCCACACTTGAAGCAGCCTGCTTGACCATCACGACACTTACCTAGGTGGGTTCCTACCACACTTAGCACATGCATGAGTCTTAGTACCCCCTTGTGCCTTACTACCTTGCGAATGCGCATCTCTAGCTCTGAAGTTCTGAGAATTCTAACTATTGTACTGACATTTGTTCGTTGGTGTAGGTGCACTAGCATATGATGGAGTGGGTCCTTTCTACTTATGTTGAAAAGGAGACAGGTTCACATTACTCTTTTCTGCCCGGATTCATTCCCTTATGTCTTAGCCCTCTTATTCTCAAGCTTTTCTCTATCCTTCAGTTTGTCGTCCTCAACTTATTGCACATGGATCATCAGCCTTACTATGCCCATGTCACATATTAGCATGGCTACCTTACTTTCCTTATTTGACAAACGGGGCAACCCAACAATGAATAAACTCATCCTGCTCCTCATGTCGGCAATCATTTATTTGTTTCTCTTAGCTCGCAAGTAAAGAAATGCCACATGAAAGAACTCTCAAAATAGTCCAATGCACAATTGGTTACGCGCAAGCACGAGTTAGAAATAAACTTTTTAAAGATAAAACTCTAACGCACGAAATGAGCATGAAAGAAGTGAAGGAATTTCCTAAATGCAGCCTCTTAATTATAGATGTGGCACGCTTCACACTGATAACTAGGAATCTATAGACATGACTTCATAGACTCCCTAGGACTCTTGAGCTCTATGCTTTGATACCAAGTTTGTCATGCCCCGAGCCTACACCCTGGACGTGGCTGGCACTCGAGAACCATAGTTGTTCCCAAGCGAACCCTTTGTCTAGCTTACTTACGCAGCGGAAGACTTAAACACAAGAAATAATCAAAAAGGAACTTGTAAAATAACTTAGAATGCTCTTAAGTAAACATCAAACTTACCAAAAATGGCAACCTCAAGTCTCGAAACATAAGCCAATAATAAAGTAGTGACAAATGAATTTACCTATCTGACTGTCTATCTAAGAAGCCTCTAAACAACTGAGATGAATGTCGGGACAGGCCCACCACATCCTAATAAACTAATAAAAAAACTGAAAGCAATAAAAGGGATCCTCCGGAAGCAAAGAGGCTCACCACAATACTCTGAGTGCTCAAACTGGATCAACGAGGCGCTGGATGTTGATCCTGGTTACCTGAGTCTGCATCATTATAAGATGCAGGCCAACTAGCATCAGTGCATTGATTATACGAGTATGAGAGTTGGAATGCTAGGCTTGAAAATAATCTGAAAGAAACACTTACCTTGCCTCTTCTTAACTCATGAATAACTAAACTCAATATAAAGTAATAAAACACATGCAATATATGAAAAGATTTATTAAACAGTAAAGAAAATTAGTTCGTTAAAGAGAATGAAATAACAAACTCAACTTTAGTCATATAATAAAGTAATATAGTTTTTGTGGGAGTTTCTCTAACCGAAAATCACCACTACGAGCCTAAGTGGTGACACAACGTCTTGCCTACGCTGCCAGAACTGCCCTATATTTTGTCGGCAAATAGAACGCTTAACTTATTGGATCCACTAGTTAATGCGAAAAGCATCTTAAGGATTCATCTAAAAAATATGATCCTTTACTACCTATGATGGTTACATGATTTATGGAGACTTGAGTTAATATGAACTCGCATCTCCATATCGGTGCTCAATTCTACTCCCAAAACTTAGCTTAAGAGTTCTCTTGGAATCGATGTTCCCTTTTCTTACTCAAATGTGAAAACATTTTACCCTCTTTGGGAATATTTAGTTCACTTATAGCTTTTTGAGAAATGAACTGAACTCTTTACTCTTCGCTTAACTTGAAATTTAAGTCTTAAAACAAAGTTAAAATGTTTGTGAAACACTTTAGAAAAACTTTATAAACTTCTCTTGAGTTGCTTGTTAACTTCTAAACTTGCTTCTTAACTTCTAGACTTGACTCTTAACTTCTCTTGACTTTGATCCTAACTTTCCTTGAATTGAATTATGGATTCAAGGATTGTGATTTGTGATAGGAAAGATCTCATGATGTTTAGGAGTGTTTGTAGATAGCTAAACATGTGAAAAGATCAAGAAATCACCGTCTTGGAACAAGTCCGCGACACGGAGTTTCATTTAAATATTTGATCACAAAAATTGATTTTGAGATAGAGGAGTCCACGTCCTAACCGCGACATGGAGCTGACTTTTATTCACAGAGGGAGAAAGTCTGCGACGCGGTCTTGCGTGCCAAAACCTACTCGACTTTTTCATTCTTCGTTTTCTAGCCCCAATTCGCCTAAACTCGACTATTGTTCTCAAATTCATTTTAGATTCAGATACCCAGCTTATGTACTCAAGAACCTAACTTAAAACAACTCTAGAAACTCAATGTAAAGATGTCAGAACTCCTCAATTTATCCCAATTCAAGAACGGCATTCAAATTCAAGAATACATATCAAGAACATCAACTTTCAAACTCCTGTAGGATGAATTTTGTTGAACTAAGCATGTTTGGTGCGTAGGTGAACGAAATGCTATGAAAGACTTACATACCTTGTAGGATCAATTCCTTGGCGAAACCCACAACCAAATCGATCGTTCTTGGCGAATCTTGGTTTTCCTCTTCTCCTTTCTCTTCTTTTCTCTTTTCTCCAAGCCCTAGCATGAAGCTTCAACTTTTCTAAACTGGATAAAATCTGATTTTTACTCCAATTAACTCCTAAAAAATGAATTAGAATAATTAGATTTTCCTTAATCCAACAGCCCAACTTCCTAAGGGCATACCTTACTCATACGAACTTGGAATCGTGCATACTCGGCGGTATTGGAAATATTATTCCAAGATATTTTTATGATATCTGGAAACACACCTAACACATCATGAGCTAGGAGATATGGTCGTTTGAAATTGAACAAAAACTCAAACTTAACTTAACTTAAGCAATTTTCCAGATTTTTTTATGATTTCCAAAAACCACTCTTTCTAATTCTAGCTCTTTCTAGTTCTTTCAATTTTTGAGATGTTACACTGTGGGCTTGAATTTGGGAAACAGGGTTGAAATTTAGAATGTTGGGCAATTCGGCGAGCTGGGTCGAGCTCGCCGAAACGTTTGGCGGTTCACCAACATCCCCTTTGATCGCCTTTAATTTCATGTTTTGGCTAGAATGGAGTCTGTAACTTTCAGCGGAGAGCCTGAGCTCACCGAGTTCACTCGGTGACTCACCGGAAGTCTCTCTTAATTGCCCTTTCTGTGCCCCTAACCCCTAAACCATGCTGTTAATTTCGACGTGCTATCTGAGCTCGCTGAGTCAGGTCGGGGATTTGCTGAAGGCCCTTGAACATCGCCGAGAGGCCATTTCTTGGAAAACATTTTAGGCCAGTCCTGTCGATGAGCTCGACCTGGCTCGCTAAAGTGACTCAACAACTCGCTCATCGGTTTGACGAGTTTTTCTGCAACCTGTTTGATGTATTGTTATTGGATGATTTTTAACTCTTTTTGGTGTGTTTTGTAGATATGGCTAGACCAAAAGTAGTAGGACGATACATGCCACCCCGCATGCAGGCGAAGGGAATCACTATCAATGAGGATGCAGCTGCATCCAAAGCAAAAGAAACAAAACTTCCTACCACAGGTGGGATGGGTAAAGGAAAGGGCAAGGCGCCAGCTGCTGAATTAACGGAGCTCAACTCTGATAGCGAGGGAATTTACGCTACTTACCTCACCACCTCTGAGAGGGAGGGAGAACACCAAGACACTCAGGCTGACATTTTCGAGCATTAGAATGATCAACTACTACTAGCCCAGAGAGCTGATATACGCTCCAAGAGGTTGAATGATCTGTCTAGGATTTGGGTACCCTAGGCAACTACTCCTCCTATTCCAGACCAAGCTGTGGTCCCATCACCTCCTGCAAAGGGTCATCATCCCCGCTCTCTCAACAGACGAAAGGCCGAGGGATAAAGAACTATCATTGAGGAGAAGAGGCTATCTATAGATGGGATGATAGACCGATACACAGAGATTTGGATCACCTTGAAATCCCATAAGTTCCAGATTTTTACTAAACCCCGGGGCCCTTACATTCCTAATTAGCTCCGGGAGTGTTTCATTGCCTACGGAGCTTTAGTGCCACAAGAGAAGAGGAAGGTTGTTGCCTTCAAGCCAGTAGATTATGTGATTGTCAGCGGAAGGAAAGTAAAATATAACAATGATGATATCGATGCAGTATTGGCGTGCACCAACAACATTGCAGATGACTACCAATACATGATTAAGATAAAATCCTTGGAGACTATGAAAAGTTTGTTAGCCCCTTTTTTATCTGACGGTACTACTTGGTGGATCGACGTCGGAGCACCCATATAGTAGAAATATCTAAATATAGCAGTAAGGTACTGGTTCGGCTTCATCAGCAGCATAATATTGTTATCCCAAAATGAGTTTATCCTCCGCCACACGAAGGTGGCCTATCTTGGTTCCATCATTGATGAGAAGAAGCTGAATTTAGGCATGATCATTAGACAAGAGACGGTCATTGATCCCATTCCCGGTGTTGATCACCGAGTTGTGCAGGCGAGCTCGAGTACCCCGAGATGAGAAGAAGGACGTGGAAGTGATTCCTACCTCCTCTATCGACATTCAGCGCATTGAGGCCTAGTACTTGAAGGATAGGCTGAGAAGAAGAAGGCAGCCCCAGTGGACTTATCCCCGGTGGTGGGCATTGAGACCTTACCTGCAAAGGCAATATTACCTACTCTAGCCTCTGGGCCTTCAGGTATATCTAGCTCTTCCCCTTCTATGACTCCTCTACAGCACCAATGCCTCCTAGGTCTGTTGCTAGTGATTTTGCCTCCGGACCTCCACTCACCCAGGTTGTGATACTACAGATGGGACATCTAGCCTATATGGCTAATAGGTGTAGATCCAAGCTAGAGGCTACAGTCCCTGGGATGATTCAGAGAGCTCTCACTGCTGTTGTGAAACCTTTCAGAGAGCCCATTGATGCCTTTGCGGCAAGGATAGAGGTGTGTGAGAAAGGTCAGGGAGCTACTAGTGAGATGACGGCCCAAAAGGCCACAATTTCAAAGTTGAGAAAGGATGTGGACCACCTGAAGTCCACATATACGTTGATAATTTTTGGGACCGTGGAGATCCCTACTATGCCAACTGATTCTGATGTGCCTCCGGCCACCACTAGAGATGAGGTTTGAGCTAATAAGGTGGTTGTTGATAAGTACGAGGAAGAGACTGATAAGGAGTAGCTTGGTCTTTAAGTGGAGACCACATATGAGGGCCTGACAAGGGTTGAGGAGGCTATGGTGCATTCAGCCGTGCAGATTTCATTGGCAGATACACCATGGCAGGCTCTAGTGGAGCCAATGTTGCTATTAACCCAACCATCGATGCCCAAGACTAGAGTGTTACACCGAGCACTGATGCCCCAACAAATGGAGCGACTGAGTAGACATACCATTCCTTACCTCAATCTCTGTTGCTCTTATGGTTTTTCTATTTTAGTTGCATTTGAGGACAACTGATTTTCTTTTGTGGGTGGGGTGAGGTATTTTTATACCTACCTCTTTTGATTACATGTTATGTATATATATTGGGTTTTTGTGTTTTAAATCATGTGTTGATTCTATCTTGTGGATATTTGAGCTTGTGGCTCCTTGTTTTGAATGAAAATGGCTTTTGACCCATCTGAAAATTTTAACGACCTCTTGTTGTATGTGAATGTGGCTATTCTTGTGCAAATTTGAGTATCGTCTATGATCAATACTGATGACTTGAATAGTTTTCTTAATCGAACAAAATGAATGTGCGGCTACGATGTGGCCAAATGAAGTTGCATAGACAATATGTGAACTTTTTGCATCTCGTCATGACTAGCTGGTTATAGAATAGAGTATCTTGTTATGAACATTGCACACTAGCTCGAATGAGTCTCATTTGATATTGGTGTCTATGCCTTGTGTGATGAGCTTACCTTGAATAATGTGTGTGGTGACACCTAGAATTTCCCCCGTTGGTCCGGTTGACTAAGTGATGCAATCTCTTGAAATGATCTTAGGAAAGAATTTTGATGAGTGAAACAATTTGATAATATACCTCTTTTTGTGGCCAACCTTGTGAGTTGTGTGAACCTTACTTGAAGCCCTTTGATCTTTATCCTTTTCTTGGAAGAAACTTGAACAATTGTGACCCCTCTTTATCCATTCACCAATAAATCTCATGAAGTGTGTTTTGTTTGAATATCCAATTTAGGCCAAGGCCTAAGTTGGAGGTGTGGTGAAAAGAGAAGGTAAATCAAGAAGTATGAAGAATTCCCCCTTGAGCCATGATCTTGAAAAAGATGGAACCCCTCCATATAAAAAAAAGAAAAAGAAAAGAAGAAAGCAAAAGAAAAGGAATGAAAAATTTGTCAAATAAAGTTGTGAAAGTTGCAAAAGGAAATGAAGTGTTCCGTAGTCCATTGAAAGTTGAATAATAGAGTGAATTTTGAGCATGATTAAAATGCTGAAGTAAAGGAAGAAAAGTGATGTTCAGACCAAATTTCATGAGTGTAGTAGCCACTAAGTCTAAATGACCATACCTTTACACTCAACCCCATTACAAACCTTGAAAAGACCTTTTTGATCTTGAGTGAGCTGAAACGAATGTTGATAGGAAAATAAGGGAAAACATATGGGTGAAGTCATGCATGTGTTCATCTTTGTGAGTGTGAGAGTTGTATGTGATTCCGGAACTATCAATTGTTGAGAAATTGTGTATGAGTATAGAATCATCGTTGTTGTGAGGGCATTTAAGTACCTTTGTTGAGCTTGAACTTTCATTTGAAGCGAGTATTGTGAGCTTGAGAATCTTTTGTAATGGTGAGCTTGAGAATCATTGAGTGCAAAATTGATTCTTGCATAAATAAGTTGAGTCATGTCGTGTGCATTCATGATTGAGTCTTATGTAGCACTGTTTGAGATATCCTTTTTGAAATGCTGAACTTGAGTTTTACTTGAGGACAAGGAAAAGTTTAAGTTGGGGTGTTGATGAGTCCGAGATTTGGACTCATTTAGGGCTTTGTTTATATAGATTTAGTGTCCTCAAATGCTTAATTTGTGCCTTAAACTATTGAAAAATCCTTGATTTTCATGTACATGGATTGAGGAATAAAGCAAGGACAATAACATGCAAAAAGGAACAAAACAAATTGAAGAATTGAAGAAAGGAAAGCATGGTGATCGACAAGAGTGTTGGCGACTCGACGAAGGGCCAGTTCCACCACCTAAAGTTCCAGAGTGCCAACCCTGAGGGAAGAAACCAAATCGGTGACAAGAACGAGTAGTTGGCGAATCGCCGAGTGATTCCGCGATACAGTGATAGTTCGCCTAATGTTACAGAACCCAAGGATTCTGAATGACAATGCGAAAATGTAATGGAAGAGATCAAATGGCGGCTCACCGAGTGGTTCAGGGAGCCCGACTTACTTCGTTAAATGGGCCTTCGCAACATATTTTTGGAAACTATAAATAGAATTTTGAACATTTAGTTTATCAATGAATATAGTAATCTGGGATATTTTTTTGATTCTTATTTTTCAATCAGAACTCTTAGAACATTTCTCTCAAGAGTTCTTCCTTAGCTTTGAAGGATTGAAGAAAATTCACTTTTGAGAAACTAGAAGTAGGTCTTTGAGATTCATCAAATTGGAGAATTGTAAGGAATAAATTACTCTTACCCAGGTTATGGATAATCAATTTGGTAACAATTTTTACCTTTTTATAATGTCTATCTAAAACCCCCATTTTTGGGGTGCGAACATGTGATTATGGGCTGATTTAATTTATGGGTATTGCTAATTGTTAGTTTAAATGCTATTTAAAAGTTAGTTTAATCATTAATTGTGGTTTAACTTAAGAATTGAAGTTGTAAATGCAGTTCTATGTTTGTGTTCTTGGCTTGCGAGAGAGAGAGGTTTTAGAACTAAAATTAATGACTGATGATTTGTGGGTATTGGGCTGACCTGGGTTTAGCTTGAGAGAGTGAATCCTAAACCCTATCCCACACATTCAGCTCGAGAGAGTGAATGGATTAAGGTGTGGGCTGCTCTTTCGAAAGAAATCACCTGATTCAGGGTAATTGTTCGAGAGAAACTTACCTCAATTATAGTTTAGCCTACTCACAAATATCTAGCTATTTGCTAATAGTTGCAGTTACCCATATGTCTACAATTGCCTATAATCGATCACATCCCAAGAATCCATTTCATTATTGTTAATTTCTAGTTTTTGTGACTACTTTTAGCTAATAATCTAAAAACCAACCCCCCCCCCCCATTTGACATTCGTGTCACCCTTTAACTTGAATGATGTCTTTATTCGATAATTTTTATTTCTATGACTGATTTGACCACATTTATACATGCCAATCCAATCTGAAACACGTACCTCTCCCCGTGGGATTCAACCCCAACTCATTTAGTTGAGTTTAATAATGATTTACGATCGTTGTCACTTAGAATTGGAAGTAGTGTCTTTGGAACGTTATTAATCACCAATGAACTGATGGAATTTATTGATCAACTGAATAGATAATATGATTTATGAACCAACAAATGAAGATATTGATACTTTGTTACTTGTCTCTTTAGTTTGAATTTGTGTGGGGGATAATATGCTTTTTTGGAGTGAATCGATAATAATTAAAATACAATGAAATATTCAAGGGAACGTTATTATATGTATGTCTATCTGCCTTCAAACATATGTAATTCTTTTAGTTTTTGGCCAAGAACATCCCTACGTTATATTAACAACTTAAACTACATCCTTGAAAACTATACCTGCAAACGGAAAATACGCCTAAGATCACTACCGCACACTTAGAGCCTTGTTCGTTCTCGAACAACTTACTAACTAATCCTAGACCTAGACTCCATACTATGGTATTTGTGCATCCGCCACTTTCTTTCAAGGATCTGTAATCAGTTAAAACAAGCATGTTTTCACTCAAAATAGGCCTTTCCCACTTTCATACATCATACAACTGTACAAACAAGCATGAGTGTCAGTTCATTAACCCTCCTAACAAGCATAATTTCATTTATGTCCCCACTCAAAATATCTTCCAAGGATGCACAAGTTTCCAGAAAAAGGGTCTTAGAAAGGAGATTCCTACATGATGGTGGCCATTGCTGCTAAGCTATCAACTAGTATGTTCTGTTCTCCGTAGATATGGATCACCTTTGGAATACTTAGCCTTCGAAAGAGGCACCTGCAATCATCCAAAATTGAAGAGTTGTGCAAGTTAGTGTTATAAAGTGACAACTACTTCCTAGGCATCAATATTAACTTGCAGGGGCTGTAAATTATGCCTAAAAGTTATAGTCAATCCATGTAAAGGAGCGAGTAATTCAGCTTAGAAAACATTTTTGTAATTTAAATCGATGAAGTAAATCCTAAATTCCATTGTCCGCTCCTATCCTAAATACTCCCGTTCCTACAAAATTCATGTTATTGTCCACCCTTGCTTCTCTATTGACTATGTAAATAGTTTCCTGGGGGGTTCCTATGTCACAGAAGGGAATTTTAGATTGTCCTAACTTGGTTGTACATGCTAGATATTTAACAGCATAGTAATTAATGATCAGTGGTTTTTGTTCAAAAATGAGTTGGCTACGTTGTGTCAAAATGGACCATAGATATAATCGTATGAAAAATCTATAGGGAATAGGGTGAAGGAATACATGTCATATGATGTTAAAAACTAAGAGTAGGCAGCAGATAACGAAGAAAAGTTTCACTTGAAACTACATAAGACGAGGCTTTTCATTTCACTTGGTGATACATACAATTTACCACTCTATTAAGGAACAAGATAAGAACAAATTATAGTAGGAACCTTTTTGTTAGAAATAATAGAGGTAAACATTTTCATTGTCATTCAAATACTGGTACGTAACCTCCCACACTAGTCTGATGATCATAATTCGTAGCATCCAAATATTTCCTCAATTGCTTTTTCCATCAAACCAAGTTTGTAGATTCGAGTTACTGCTAAACTGAAAGAACTCTTGGCCTTTGGCAGACCAAATAAATAAAATTAAGAAAAGATAGTAACCTATTAGCAACAAAGAAAACCACTGAAGTTAGATACTATTTAGACAAAGACTCTTATTCCATGATTCCTTTACCATAGTAACTGTATTTTAAAGAGCACTAGTAATGAAGATCCTACATCAAACAATAATCCCGGCAAGGGGTATGCGTAGTTTTATTAGAGCATTCACCTGGCATGATTTTCATGTCACTCACACTAAAGATATGTCTCATTCACTTAAAATGCAGCTTGAAAGGATAATCAATTTCCAACTTTATTTAGTTTTTTTGAGTTTTGAAGCCACCAAATTCTACAACCAAATAAATGTTCTAAGAAAAGTTGTTTCATAGAATATGCAAAAAGAAAAAGGACTAGAGAAGATCTCAAGCAGACCTTGTGTGACAATGTACCTTAAACATGCAATGTAGGAACAACAACAACAACAAACACTGTATTCTCACAAGTGGGGTCTAGGGAGAGAAGTATGTATACAGACTTTACCCTTACCTTCGAGAAGGTAGAGGCTGTATCCAAAAGAACTTAACTGTACCTGCAAGACATGTACAAAGTGGAAACTTACAAATAATTAGTTACATAATTGTAATTCATCTGAGCATCTGCAACCTTCATTGTTGCTTAATCCTTGTTGGTTTTGTGAAAGTGGACAGGCAAGGCTTTCAGTGTAGATTTCATTCGACAAACGGGCACCAAAGTTAGTAACCTCTTCATATCTAATTGGATCATCGCATATCTTTTTGATAACATATGGTGTATCCTATTGATTCTGTATCACTCCAGGTGCTCCATAAACAAGCAAAGTCTCACCTTTATTTGACATGTACCATGACGGGTAAAGGAAATGCCTATCAAGATCATTGAGACACTTGATGGTATACATTTTTGTCCAAGACTCTTTAATCCCATACTCCACCATAACCCATATATTTACACGAGTGAGTAGGACTTTCATACTAAGTACAGAAAGGTTATTTTCCAACACTCCTAGCTTAAAACCAAAATCTTCTTTTCCAAAGAAAGGGGGCTCTATATTTCCCCATTTCTCAGCAGCCATATCCATAGAAACGATGCCCCAGATCCCTCGACTTCTATGCTCGCCAAGACCACAAGAAGTAGTCGAATGAAGCTTCCCAATTAAAAATGTAGCCGGAGTTTTGGAGCGCAAATTATCCTCTAAATTGTCCATATTTCTCCAAGAATCACTCTCTAAACTATATATTTTGACCTCAACGGTAGAATAAGTGCCATGTTGGTAAATTGCAACAATACATACTACCTTATAATCATCACATAACTCATCATTTCCAAAACCATATATGAAAAATTGGGAATATAGCAAGAGTTAATGGAAAATGGAGGGAAGATGAGAAGAGAGGAACTTGAAAAGTTCTCTTATGCTTTAGTAAAAATGTGTTTCTCCCTCATTGGTGGTGGAAAGAAAAATAGAAGGGTTTAAATAGAGAAACACTTATATTAATTGTTAAATGGGTTGGCAAGAGGGACCCCCATTGTGCTGTCGTCGTCGCTCGCTCGCTCGGCTCGACTTCGGCATCAGTTTCGGCTTTGGAAAATGATCGAGAGATTATTTTTTGGACAAAGTTTGTTTCAATTATTTAGTTAATTATTTATTTAATTAATTAAATTAAATTAAATGGAAAAAATGTTTCAATTAATTAGTTAATTAACTGAAATGTTCCTACCCTACTCAAATCCGCGTGACCCGTTTTATTTAAAATACTTTCCCATTTTATTTAAATTTCCTGCCGTTGGAAATGACTGTTCTGTAAGGTTGCAACTTTCATGAACATCCAATGACCGTTTGAAAGGTTGCAAACTTTCATAAATTATCGTGTGGATTCTGAAAGGTTGCAATCTTTCGGAATCAGTTCCTCTTGGCTATATATACAAGTTATTCTTCAGACTTTTTACTTACGAAAATTTCTGATTTCTTCTTCTTCTTCTTCTGCACAAATATTTTCTTTGTGTACTTTACTACTGTTGAGTGGCTCGCTGACACCAGAGTTATGGGTATCAATAACTTGTGATTGAGATCATTCTATCCTGAGAGGACATATTCCAAATCAAACCTCGGATACTAGAGGGGAATAATTTCCTTAAGGGGACATTGTGTATTCAGTGGGCTTGATCTTCTTCCTGTTCTATTTTTTGCAGATTCTGGTATGTTTTTACAGATTTCAGATTTGAGATTTATATTATGTTCTTCTGTTCTTCACTGTTTAATTAAACTTTTGTAACTTCGTGTTTCTGCAAAGTTTATTGTAATTTGTAGTACTGATTTTTTAAACACAGATTGGGCAACAATCTTAAGGAAATTAATATTATATTTTTTTTTAATATGTGTTTCTGGTGGAGACAAAAACCTTCTTGGTTTTATACTCCTGTTAAAGTTTGCAATTTAAGTTATTGCTTACTGAGCCATTTGTATCGATTTTTGTTTATTACATGTTCTGATTCTGATTTTGAAATAGAAAATGATAATGTCACGGTGGTTGTTGGTGCACCAACCCGAACTGCTGTACCACCAGCAGAGAGACTGGGAAAATTCTCTGGTGTGAATTTCAAATGATAGCATCAACAGGTATATGTTTGGCTTACCAGTCTTGGTCTATTGAAATTTACCAATGAAGTAACTCTGGTGCCTGCTGATGAAATGCCAGATAGAGAAAAATTCATGATTATTGAAGCATGGAAACAGGCAGACTTTCTATCTAAGGGCTACATTTTGAGTTCTTTAGAGGATGACTTATATAATGTCTATAGTGCGATGACAACTTCAAAAGAATTGTGGGATGCACTTGAGAAGAAATATAAGAAAGAAGATGCATGCTTAAAAAAGTATGTGGTCACAAAGTTTTTAGACTATAAAATGTCAGATAGTAAAACTGTTTGATCACAAGTGCAGGAACGTCAACTTATTTTTCATGATCTGATTACTGAGGATATGGTAGTAAATGAAGCTTTTCAAGGGGCTGCAATGATCGAGAAGCTACATCCTTCATTGAACGACTTCAAGAATTATCTAAAGCACAAACGTAAGAAAATGAAGCTTAAAGATCTTGTGATTTGACTCAAGATTGAGGAAGACAACAAGACCGCCCAAAAGAAGTCTCGTAAGAGTTCGACAATAATTGGAGTGCTCCAAGAAAGGATAAAGAGAAATACAATGGCAAAAGTCAAGCAAACATCGTGGAAGAAATGGAAGATGCAAATGAGCTCTATGCAATGATCTCGTAGTGCAACTTAGTTGGAAATCCCAAGGAGTGGTTTCTCGACTCAGGTTCCACTCGACATATTTACTCTACGAAAAAGGCCTTTGCAACGTACACTCCTACTGAGTTCGATGAAGATTTATTCATGGGGAACACAACAATAACAAGGATTGCAGGAACTGGGAAAGAAATGTTGAAAATGACATCCGGCAAGGTGTTGACTCTGAACAACGTTCTGAACTTTCCTACTATTAGGAAGAATTTAGTTTTTGCTGCACTGCTCGTTAATAACGAATTTAAGTGTGTCCTAGTTAGTGAGAAAGTCTTAATAAGTAAGAATGAGATGTTCTTAGAAAAGGCCTACCTCACCGAGGGCCTCTTCAAACGGAATGCAATGGTTATTGACAATATTAATAAGAATTCAGCTTCTGTTTACTTATTGGAGTCAAATGATTTATGGCATGCCTGTTTGGGACATGTACATTACAAAGCCTTGCGAAAATTGATTACTTTAGAAGTATTGCCTGATTTCAAATGCACTAAATCGAAATGCGAAATTTGTGTGGAAAGTAAGTTTGTTAAACATCCTTACAAGTCTGTTGACAGGAATTCAAAACCTTTAGACTTAATTCACACAGATATATGCGATATGAAGTCGACACCATCTCCTGGTGGCAAAAAGTATTTTATAACTTTTATTGATGTTTGCACTCAATTTTGTTATGTATACTTGTTTAATAGTAAGGATGAAGCAATTGATGCATTTAAGAAATACAAAAATGAAGTGGAAGATCAATTGAATCTAAAGATAAAAATGATTCGGAGTGATAGGGGTGGAGAATAAGAATATCCTTTTACTGAGATATGTTTGGAATATGGTATTATCCATCAAACTACTGCACCCTATACACCACAGTCAAATGGTTTGGCTGAATGGAAGAACATAACTTTAAAGGAAATGATGAATGCCTTGATAATCAATTCTGCTTCACCGCGAAATCTATGGGTGGAAACAATCCTTACGGCTAACAAAATACTCAATAGGGTACCCCATAGCAAAACGCAATCGATTTCATATGAGTTATGGAAAGGAAGGCAAGCCAACTTGAAATATTTCAAAGTGTGGGGGTGTCTAGCCATAGTAGAGGTTCTTTTACCCAAGAGGGTGAAAATTAGACCTAAAACAATGGATTGAGTATTTATTGGATATGTTGTGAACAGTAGGGCCTGTCGGTTTTTGGTTCACATATCTGATAATCCTAAAATTCATGTGAATACGATAATTAAATCAGATAACGCTGAGTTCTTTGAACACATTTATCCGTATAAAACTGAATGTGAGTAGACAAGTGAAAGACCTAAACGACCATAGGAAGAATTAACGAAAAATACATTACCTAATGAGAATACTAGGAGTAGTAATCGCCAATGGAAATCCACTTCTTTCGGACCAGATTTTGTGAAATTTTTGCTTGAAATTGAGTCTCCAACATTTAAAGTTGCTATGTCTTCGTCTGAGTCAATCTATTGGAAATAAGCAGTCAATAGTGAGATCGAATCAATTTTAAGTAATCATACTTGGGAATTGGCTCATCTTCCTCCAGGAAATAAACCTTTAGGATCAAAGTGGATCTTTAAAAGGAAAATAAAAGCCGATGGGACTACTGACAAATATAAGGCTAGACTTGTAGTCAAAGGATACAAACAAAAGGAAGGTCTAGACTACTTTGATACATACTCTCCAGTAACAAAGATAACATCAATTAGGATGTTAATAGAATTAGCGGCAGTGCATGATCTTAAAATCCACCAGATGGATGTAAAGACGGCCTTTTTAAATGGAGAGTTGGAGGAAGAAATTTACACGGAACAACCTGAAGGGTTTGTGGTTCCTGGTAAAGAAGAGAAAGTGTGCAGACTTGTGAAGTCGCTTTATGGGCTCAAGAAAGCACCCAAACAATGGCATGCTAAATTTGACCAAACAATGTTGGCAAATGAATTCAAGATTAATGAATGTGATAAGTGTGTTTACATTAAAAACATTCCAAATCATGAAGTCATTGTTTGTCTGTATGTTGATGACATGTTAATAATGAGTAAAGATATTGACGATATAAATGCTACTAAGCGCATGCTATCCAACAAATTCGATACGAAGGACTTAGGAGTTGCTTATTTGATCTTAGGGATCAGGATTCTTAAAACTCCTCAGGGATTTGCATTATCTCAATCTCATTATATTGAAAGAGTATTGGATAAGTTTAAGTACTTGAATTTCAATGTTGTCAAAACTCCAATTCAATTGGAATATGCCAGAGTGTTGGGAAGTTTGATGTATATTATGAATTGTACGGAACCAGATATAGCATGTGTTATTAGCAAACTGAGTCAGTTCAGTAGTAATCCTAATCAAACTCACTGGATGGCAATGAAACGTGTGTTGGGGTATCTGAAACATACACAACACTATGCTTTGCATTATCATAATATTCTACAGTGATTGAAGGATATAGTGATGCAAATTGGATCACCGGTTCAAATGAAGTAGAATCCACAAGTGGTTATGTGTTTACACTTGGTGGAGGAGTAGTCTCTTGGAAATCGTCCAAACAGACATGTATCGCTCGCTTTACAATGAAATCTGAATTTATTGCTTTAGATAAGGCCGGTGAAGAAGCTGAATATCTCCGAAATTTGTTAGAGGATATTCCATTCTGGCCCAAACCCGTGGGACCTATTTGCATACATTGTAATAGTCAAGCAGCAATAGGTAGGGCAGGGAGCGTCATCTACAACGGGAAGTCTCATCATATACGATGGAGATATAACATCGTAATACAACTGCTCTCTAGTGGAATTATCACAATTGACTATGTGAAGTCAAGCGATAATGTGTCAGATCCACTAACGAAAGGCCTAGTGAGAGAGGCAGTTTAAATATCATCTAAGGGAATGGGTTTATGGCTTAGGACAAGTCAGCATAGCGGTAACTCTATCTAGAAGACTGGAGATCCCAAGATCTTAGTTCAAGGAGAAAAGCAAAGTTGTGACTGACGGTTCAACATTGTCAATCAACTCAATCCATTCTAATGATGAAGCAATGTTCAGGAACAAGGTTAAGACATTAAGGCTTGTTAATGAGTTAATAAAGCTTAAAGTTTTTAAGGATTTGCTAAGTTTGGCAGATTTGACCAAATAGTGTATCTACGAGATGACACGGTTACAAAATCACCTATGTGAGTGTGAAGTGTAAGTTGCTTCAAAGAGAATTTTTTATCAAAAGCCCATTATCTATACACTCATGAAACCAGGAGGTGTTCATGGCTGAAACGAACACAACCGTAAGAACCATAAACGGTAAAGAGTTAATTGTGTGACATATGGTTATCTAGGTATACACCAAAGATCGACGGTCCAAAGATATCGCATCTACCGATTGGCCAAGTATATCTGACATATTTTCGCTGTGGAAAGTCCAAGGAGAAACCTACTTATCCAGATGCAATTGATCCTTGCTTGTAAAGTACACACTCATCCGTGCATTTCTTATGTTATAACCATTCCCCATTCATGTGGGGGATTGTTTGGACTATAGCAAGAGTCAATGGGAAATGGAGGGAAGATGAGAATAGAGGAAATTGAAAAGTTCTCTTATGCTTTAGTAAAAAGGCATTTCTCCCTCATTAGTGGTGGAAAGAAAAATAGTAGTGTTTAAATAGATAAACCCTTATATTAGTTGTTAAAAGGGTAAGAAAGAGGGACCCCCCTTGCGCCGTCATCATCGTCTCTCGCTCGGCTTCGGCTTTGGCTTTGGAAAATGATTGATCGAGATATTATTTTTTGGACAAAGTTTGTTTTAATTATTTAGTTAATTATTTATTTAATTAATTAATTGCCAAAACATTTCAATTAATTAGTTAATTAATCGAAACGTTCCAACCCGACTCGGATACGCGCGACCCATTTTATTGAAAATACTTTCCCATTTTATTTAAATTTACTGCCGTTGGAAATGACTGTTCTGAAAGGTTGCAACTTTCAGGAACAGCCATGACCGTTTTAAAGGTTGCAAACTTTTATAAATGGTCGTGTGAATTCTGAAAGGTTCCAACCTTTCGGAATCAGTTCCTCTTGGCTATAAATACTAGTTATTCTTCAAACTTTTTACTTACGAAAATTTCTGATTTCTTCTTCTTGTTCTGCACATTTTTTGTGTACTTTACTATCGTTGAGTGGCTCACTGACACCAAAGTTTTGGGTATCAATACACTGGTGATTGAGATCATTCTATCCTGGGAGGACATATTCCAAATCAAACCTCGGATACTAGAGGGGAATAATTTCCTTAACGGGACACTGTGCATTCAGTGGGCTTGATCTTCTTCCTGTTCTATTTTTTGCAGATTCTGGTATATTTTTACAGAATCAGTTTTGTGAATTCAATTTTGTTCTTTTGTTCTTCACTAGTTGATTAAACTTTGGTAATTTCATATTTCTGCAAAGTTTATTGTAATCAGTAGTACTGGTTTTTAAAACACAAATTGTGCAACATGAAATTGGTATTACTCATCAATCTATGTATAGAATGAGACAATTTCTTGTTCTTTTTAACTGTTGGATTCCATAAGAACAAATCTCATGTCCTGTCGGCAAGACAAATCAATCTATTGATTGAACCCACAATGCAGGAAGATACACCTGAGTTTTCCATGGGACAATTCAAGTCATTTGTCTCAATAACATATTCATTGTAAAGTAAAGAGCTAACAGAACAGTCCTTCATATTGCTATTAGCCCGATCCAATTTCATCAAGAGCCTATGGTGAGTACACTCTTTGTTATCAACAGATACCCTAAGGTTAGTTTTGATAAATTTAGCGCTAGAAATTATAGAAAACCAATATTTCAAAATAGGCCTAAATTTCAAGAGAGATTTCACGAGAAGCCTTGAGAGGATTTCAGTGATGAGTTCTGTCGGCAGAACAGGGATTGTTAAGACTGAATTGTCTATTGACATTGATGAAAATTCAACAAAGTTTGCGGGTTTGCTCCGAAGCTTCGGTGGATCCGAGGTTTCAGATTTCATTTTGTGTATTAGAGATCTCTCACTGAAGTTGGGAATTTTTCTTCAGTATTTGCGGGATCTCTTGGATCATGCCTCATTGTGTGAAGGAATTATTGGAGAGTAGGCAGCACCATAGAACACACAGAGCTTTGAAACAAATCTGGAGAACTATACCTTTGTGCATATTCTGGACTATTTGGCTAGAAAGAAGTAAAACTTGTTTTGATGGTCCAAAAGACAATATTTCTAAAATTAAAAACTAGTGTTTACATAATTTGTTTTGGTGGTGTAAAAGTGGTTTCCTTGATAATATCGATCAATAAATGGAGTTTTTTGAGCTGCTAGGGAGATGTTGTAATTGACTGTATGGATATTCCATTAGTCTTTTGTAAATTTTGGTTTTGGTACCTTCTTGGTACTTAGTCAATAAACCTTTACCTTATTAAAAAAAAAGAGATCTCACACCGAAGTTGATGGAAATTGAGAATGGTGGTTAATGGGTTTGCTCCGTTTTGGGTTTGATGGGTGTTTTCATTTCCCTCCGACTCCGTTTTAGTTGCAGAATTTTTTTAGTTTTTGGAGAAGAAGGTTAGATTGTCTTGCTTTGTAATTGTGGAAGATTCTTAGGTTTCCTACACGTTTTTACCCGTTTAATGAATTTTCCCCAAATTGTACTAAATCTATTGTGGATTGTTTCGGATTTAATCCTCCGATAATACTCACCCAATCTTAAATTATTTCTTGCAATTTTTTAAAAAATTATCTCTTCGTTCACTTTTACTTATCCATTATTTGAAAAATAGATTTTCAGTTTTGCTTGTTACTTTTACATATCAAGAAAAGACAATTATTTTTTTGATAGTTTACCACTAGAATTAATTACTCATATGGGAATTAAGAAAATCAAAATATTTTATATGCATTTTTGACCGTCAACTCTTTTAGAAAACATACTTAAAGTATTGTGGAGAGAGATTAACGTGGTGAGAAAAAGAATAGTAATATTAAATGAGATCAAAATAAGGATATTTAACACAAGTTACCTTTTTAGTTAATGTTTTTTTAAGGGACACACAATAAACATGACAAGTAAAATGAATTGTTTTAGAAGTTCAAGACAAAATTAATAATCTTTCCCATTTACCCTTAGAAATTATTGTTGTTGAAGATTACAAATACTTAAATTATGAGTGATGTTGTTATTGTTTAAATATCAATAAAAAATAAACTAGTCTAAAACAACAGCATTAGTAAATACTACATGTTATTTGTCAAACTAATGACATTGTTTTTTTTTATGAAGAGTAAGATTGATGACATTGTTTTTGCATGGATTAGCAGTTTTTGTTTATCTGTATTTGCCTTGCTACATTGACTTGATCCTAGAGTCTTTATAGAGCTTCATTTTAAATGACATAAGACATGGATTTTTATCTCACCAAGAATGTTATAGAATTCTTTAAGAATTTCAACTTAGATAATATTTTTCCACTCTATTAAGGAACACAATAACAACAAATTCTAGTAGAAACTTTTTTGTTTGAAATAACAAATAAAGTGTCATACCGAAGCTATTTCTCCAAGAATCCCCTGTTTAGCACTCTCTGTTCACATGATCGTATTTCATAGCATCTCAATATGTCCTTATTTGCTTTTTCCTTCAACCAATTTCATAGATGTCAATGTTACTGCTAAACTGAAAAAACTTTCAGCATTTGACAGGCTGAATAACAAAAATGGTGAGAAGATAGGGACAAGAAAAATACCAAACAATTAGCAACAAGGAAAACCACTCTAGTTGAATACTATACCAGACAATGACTCTTAAAATGTTGCTCGAAAAGAGAATCAATTTCCAACATTATTTATTTTTGAGTGTTGAAGACACCAAACTCTACGACCAAATAAATGTTTTTGCTAAAAGTTGCTTCATAGAATATGCAAAAAATAAAATAACAGAGAACATGTCCTTAAACATGCAATGTATTTTTCTATAATTGGCAATATAAGAAGAATTGAACTTACAAATCATTAGCTATACAATTGTCATTCATCTGAGCATATGCAACCTTCATTGTTGACTAATCCTTGCTGGTTTTGTGAAAGGGGATAGACAAGACTCTCATTGTAGATTTCCTAAGAGAAAGGCGCCAAAGTTAGTAACTTGTGCATATCTAATAGACTCAGCCTTTAGATCGTAAATCTTTTTGATAACCGACGGTGCATCTCCTCTTGATTGTGTATCATCCCTTTGACCGTATATCTTTTTGATAACTGATGGTGTATCTCCTCTTGATTCTATATCATCCCACCTTTTTGGCTTACGTGGCACACTCCGTGACTTCACTTAAGTGAGGCGCGTGGGATATGTTTAGAGGCAACATAGGCCAAAAGGTGTACAAAATTACAAAAAAAATAAGTTGGGGCAGGGGGGGAGGGGGTAATAGGGCCTTAGTTTAGTTAATATGTGTCTCTGGAATTTCGGTTATAGTCTATGGGGGTAGTAGCGTCTTATCCCTTTATATTACAATTAACTTATGAAAATGTTTTTTCTATTGTGATTAGTTTTTGAAAATGAAAGAAACACAATGAAGATTAAATATATCACTTTCAATCATTTGACATAATAGTTAAATCTGTTACTCCCTCTGTCATTAATTGCTTGTTCGTTGTTTCTTTTTTAATTGTCACTAATTACTTGTCCATTTTGACAAATCAAGAAAGGTAAAAAAAAACTATCAATTATACCCTCAATCAGAGGCGAACCCAGGATTTGAAGATAGGGGGACACTACTAAGAGTGACTCAAGGGTAAGGCTAGGAGTGACAAAATGGTAATGTTCACATTTTTTGGAGAAATCATTATCATAGCATTTTTTGGAGCATGTTTTAAAATAACAATTTTCATATCTGGAAGCATTTTTACAAGCCAATCCAAAAAACGTAAAGAAAGTCCTTTATTTTTTGAAGACTCACTTTCATCATAACCTCGAAAAGATAATTCAAATTCCAAGAGGAACCTTGACACATTAGTAGAAGCCTCTAAACGAATTTGATGCTCACTTCTTGGTTTCTCAGATTGCTTGTTAAAAATAACTTGAATGGATTGAAATTGATTCTCAAAATCTAGCATCTTGTTAAAACACCTATTGTGGACGCTATTTACTTCACCAACATGTGTTAGAAAATAGCATACACAGCAGAAGTATTCCAGAATCATACATCTTGCATGTGTATAGACAACAATCACAACTACGTATCACATACAAGGTATGCTGAAAATTAACCCAGGATTACCTCTTGAAGCATGTGCAAATATCTTACAGCAAATCCAACTCCAACTCTCCAGTCTTCTACAGTGATTCCAAATAACAATTGAATTCTCTCAATACTTGGGTGGGCAAGTATCATATAGAATATTGAATTGTCTTTCTAGGTTAGAAGATTCTCTACTTATAGAGATGTCTTCCTAGTCCAAAGAGGAGAAGAAAGTATAAATCCTTTTTCTTCAAGAAAACCCAAAACTCATGTTTCTTTCTTGGAAGAAATATACACGTTACTTTTCCTTCTTCTACTAGAAAATAGAATTCTGAGTTCTAGTTAAATTAGGCACTGGAGGGACCACAAAATTTATTACTTAGGTTTCCTATTATGGAAATAATTCCAAATAATCAATTTGAAATTATTCTTACCATAATAAATTACAAATCAATCCACTAAAAATTCGTAATGGCACTCTTCTATTTATATTTCAAAATTCACCATTAAACATTTATGTAATTCCCCATGTTAAGATTACAGATACTAATCAATAAATTAAATTACTGATGAATTTAATTCAATGATTAATTTCCTTTAGAGCAATACTTAACTTATTTCATGTGCCAGATTCATAAATCTACTGGCCGGGTTTACACATGAAAACTTATAATTTTCTTATAAAAAGGTGTATCATCAATCTCTATATTGAGACATGGATTCCATGAATTAACTAATTATTTCACCAATATATATTATCATTATCCAATCTACCAGGGATATTGACCCATCTCAGAATCTCACCTTTTAATAAATCAAAACAATAATTAATATATACAGATCATAATAGTCATATCAAGATTAAGAATATAAGTACATTTAACAGTTTAGCGAATATGTTTTTATTAGTCAGTCTAAAACATCGATCTCTGCTCGGTCCCGTTCAATACATTCAAAATACATTAGCACGAGAAGTTAGAACTATACCATTCTCATAATCAAGATAAATTACACTTAATCTCGTGCTACAATCTTTCTGATGGTTTTGTCCAAATTTCAATCTACGATTATGAACTATAACTTTTAACTTATAAGAACGGATTATTTAATCTTCTGTGTATAAGCTTAAACTCTATACACCAAATCATCTACTATATAAGTTAAGGACACATATATGACAATTGATCTATTTAATGTAACACTTCATTGAATTGAATAAATGAATAAATAATTGTTCAACAATAATACTATATCAAAACACATGGTTAATAGTATATCCTAACAACATGTAAATTGAATCGTTCCAAACTATGATTCCAAGTCTTAAAACCAGTTTTCGTGAAAAATCACCGCATTTCTCTTTACATAAGTCTATCCATCTCAATTAACAATAATCAACAACAAATTCTTACGAGAAAAATGCTTAAAAAGTAGAACTTACAATTTATGCAAAGAGTAGGACTTTAATTATGTAGTGAAGAATACTTGTAAGTTGTAGATTTTCTAGCAGTGTTATATTTTTTTTAGAGTTGTGCAAGTTGTAGATTTTCTAGTGGGAGAAGGCACAAGTACTCCCCTAGACTATGATTGAAATCTCAGAGACACTCCTTAACTAAACTAAGGTTATATTACCCCCCCCCCTGAATTCATTATATATAGAATATTGTACACGTTTTTGCTTATGTGGCACACCCCATGACTCCACGCAGTTGAGGTGCATGACAGATATTTATATGTCTCGTAAGCCAAAAAGGTGTACAAAATTACAAAAAAAATGAGTTTAGGGGGTAATAGGACCTTAGTTTAGTTGAGGTGGTATCTCTGAGATTTGGGTCATAGTGTAGGGAGGTACTTCTACCTTTTCCCATTTTCTAGTAGTCTTATACTTTGTTTAGAATTGTGCTAGGGCTTTAGTTGTTTATAGTTAAGAAAGGGGCTGGGGCCAGATGAGGTGGCAAAAATGAGTTTTAATAAAAGAAGTTTTTAAAAAGGTTTAACTCTCTAAAGAAAAAGCTGATTTTAAAGTTAAAAAGTGTTGCCTTCCACAGGGGTCGAATTCGCGTGGTCGCACTGCAAGTGAGGGACTTCAACCAATTCTCCCATGCGACTTTTAGTTATAAAGGTGCACAATTAAATATATAATTGTTTATCAACTATCTATACTGTAACATCTCGCAAATTGAAATAGCTAGGAATAAGCTAAGAACTGGAAATAGTCAATTTTTGGAAAGAATGAAAAATCTGGAAAATTTGTTTAAGTTAGGAAAGGTTAAGTTGTAGTCATCTTCAAATGGCCATAACTCCTAGCTCAATATGATTTAGGTGTAGTTACAGAGATGGTTGGAAAACTCTTGGAATGATGTTTCCAATGCCGCCAAGTTAACTTGATTCTGAGTTTGTATGGGTAAGTAATGCCCTTTGGAAGTTGGGTTGTTGGATTAAGGAAAGTCTAATTCGGATTTTTGAAGGGTAGATTAGTCTTTTCCTTACCCAATTAATTTAATTCATTTTAGTGAATTAATTAAGGGTCAAATCAGAAGGAGATCAGTTTAGTCAATTGGAAAATACGCTAGGGCTTGGAAAAAAGAGAAAAGAAGGGAAAGGAGAAGAGGAAAAGCAAGAATTCGCCAAGAACAATCGGTTTTGGTTGTGGATTCACTAAGAAATTGATCTTACAAGGTATGTGAGTCTTTCATAGCATTAAGTTCATTCACTCACGCGCCAAACATATTTAGTTCAGCAAAATTCGTCCTAAAAGAGTTTGAAAGTTGATGTTCTTGACATGAATTCTTGAATTTGAATGTTGTTCTTGAATTGGGATGAATTGAGGAGTTTCTGAGATCTTTGAGTCAAATTATAGAGTTGTTTTGAGTTAGGTTCTTAGGTACATATGTTGGGTATCAGAATCTAAAATGAATTTGAGAACAATAGTCGAGTTTAGGCGAATTGGTGCTGGAAAACGAAGAAGGAAAAGACGAGCAGGATCTGGTACGCAAGTCCACGTCGCGGACTTGCTCCCCCAGTGAGAAAAAGTTTGCTCCGTGTCGCGGTCAAAATGCGGACTCCTCTGTCTCAAAATTTAATTTCGCAAGTAATTATTGATTTCTTGACTCTTCTCATTTTTAGCTATCAAAAATCATTCCTAAACATCATGAGACCTTTCCTATCACAAATCAAAATCCTTGAATCCATAACGCAATTCAAGGAGAGGTAAGAGTCAATTCAAGTAAAGTTAAGAGTCAAGTGAAGAAGAAATCATCAAAGTTTTCAAAAGTCTTTTACAAATGCTTTAACTTTGTTTTAAGACTTAAAGTTCAAGTTGAGTTAAGCAAAGAGCTCAAATCTTGAAGTTCATTTCTTCAAAAGTATATGGAGACTATGTATTCCCAAAGGGTTTAAAATGTTTTCACATTTAAACAAGAAAGGAAAACCTTGATTTCCAAAGAGCCTTTGAGCAAGTTTTCAGAAAAGAGTAAATGCTTTCATAATTAAGCAAGAGGGGAAACTTTGATTTCCAAGATAGCCTTTGAGCTAAGTTTTGAGCAATTATCTCAAATCACAAAAAGAAGTATGTTTTAAACATAAAGAGCTAGTATCATATTTTGGGAGTAGTATTGTGCACCGATATAGGGACGAGCTTGTGTTTAGATAACTCACGTTTTCATAAACCATGTAGCCATCATGGGTAAAAAAGGGTCATACTTTTTAGATGAATCCTTTTCGCATAGACTAGTGGATCCACTTAGTAATTTAGGTCCTATACCCCTGGTAGGGTATAGGATGTGCTGGCAGCGTGAGGGAGATCGTTGTATCATCACAATAGCTCTTATGTGATGGTTATCGGTTAGAGAAACTCCCACAGAAGTACTTTGTATTTTTATATACATCAGCTTATTTGTATTTTTACATAAATCTCAGAGTTATTTGTATCTTTGCATACACACAGAGTTGACATCATATTTTAAACAACTTTTCTTTATATTGCACTTATTTTAAACTACTTTATATTGAAATGAGTTCATTTATGTTGAGTTGAGATGAGCCAAGTAAGTTCTTCAGTTCCTTTCAGATTCTTTTAAAGCCTATGTTGTGTTTAGCATTCCAACTCGCATACTCGTACATTTAATGTACTGATGCCAGTTGGCCTGCATCGTATTATAATGCAGACGCAGGTAACTATGATCGGCATCCATCGCATCATTGATCCAATAAGCAGTTCAGAGTCTGTTGGTGAGCCTCTTTGCATTTCGGAGGATCCTTTTTGTTTACTTTCAGTATTAGATAGTTCATTAGGATGTCATGGGCCTTTCTCGACATCCATCTCAGTTGTTTTAGAGGTTTCATAGATAGTCAGTCAGATGTTAGTTCATTCGTCATCAATTTGCTACTGACTTATGTTCAGATTTGAGTTTCCATTTTGGCTAAGTTAAATGTTTTTTTTCAAAACATTATGAGTTTAGAATGAGACAGTTAAGTTGTTTAGCATTTGAACTCCTTTCTTATTGCATATAGTCTTCCACTGAGTAAGTAAGCTAGGTCAAGGGTTCGCTTGGGGCCAACAATGGTTCTTGAGGGACAGCCATGTCCAAGGTGTAGGCTCAGGGCGTGACATATACACATATATACGATTTATTTTTTAAAAGTTACCCGGTGCATGTGGGTCCGTCCCTGCCCTCAATTTATTACTTTGGAAAATATAGAAGTTTTTGAAAATCTTAAGTTTTTAATTCATCCACTTCATAATTAATAGGGGTAAAATGGTAAACTCACTATATCTATTATTGTTTTTCTTAATAGGTGTGTCAATTCAAAAGTGGACAAATAATTAGGGACAAAGTCTGTTAAAATTAGTTTTGTCCTAATTCATTTATTTTAATATTTTAATTTTTCTATTTATTTAGTTACCTCACTTATTTATTATAAATTACACCTATTTTAAATTCTTCATTTCTAGATTAATTAACTAAAATAAAAAAGGGAAAGCTGGCGTGGGACGTGGGTAGTATTACCCCTATGCTTTTGTGCTTTTTCAAAGTGCATGATATTTGTCCAAATTTTATTTCTGTGTTGAAAATATCCATTTTTCAATGTTTTGTTAATGTGGGGAATTTTTTTCACTTACCCGTAGTGGTGTGCATAGGTTGGTTCTGTTTCTATTTTATGTATTATTGGTGTGGTTTATCGGTTTTTTATTTTTAAATACGCTAAGCCAATAAGATTTTTATTGGTTTTGGTCTTAACATTTCGGTTTAACCAATAAAAAATGCTTATAAAACAGATATGACTTCTACAACAATTTGACGCAACAAGACAATAATGTAACTTACAAATGCTCATAAAATAGAAACAATAATAACTAACATGAAAAGAGCTATACAAGTATAACAAAAAGAGAAATTGGTTAAGTGAATAAGGTTTTTACTTTAGGTTTTGACATTTTGTGTAATGTGAATTTGTGAACTCAAAGTCACTGTGAAGTGTGAATTGAATGCTAAATGACAAAGAGATTAACTAATAAAGTATTGAGATTAATATTTAATATTTATGTACGGAAAAAGTAGTAAATTACAATGATCTTAATGAGTTATTGATTTACTCAATAACACTATTAAAAAACCAAAACTTAATCGATAACACAATAATTTTTTTATAGAACCATTAAAAATCGTTAAGCCAATAACACCTTTTCAGTTCGATTTATCAATTGGTTCAGTCTTTGCACATCACTACTTCCAGGGGCGGACCCACATGGATTCCGTCGGGTGCTCGAGCACCCATTAACCTCGTCTTGGAATACATATATCTATGTAGAAATTAAGAGGTATTTGTATAAAATTAACATAGACTCATAGAGCACCCAATGATCAAATGATTTGATTGGTACATTGGCTTTTGGATGCGTTCTTAAGTCTCTTTTAGTGTTGTTGAGCTCGGGTTCGAATCTGATCACTATTAACAACTCTTTTTTGTATTTTTTATTCCGCCACTTTCAAAGCACCCACAACCTTAAAATCCTAGATCCGTCACTGACTACTTGCTAGCTCTAAAAATGGTTATTTGTGAAATTCCTCCATCCTTTCCAAGGTAAGGGTGAAGTCTGCTTTTGGACATTACTTGTGGGATTACATTGAATATGTTGTTGTTAATGACTTCCACGTTCCAAGGATATTTGGTTAGGATTTTTGTTTTTTTAAGAAATCTTAGCCCCTAACTCTTTTAAGAATAACTTTTGGCTTGTGCTTTCTCTCCAGAACAGGGGTTCATGTGTCTTTCTAATGTATGTTAACAGCTTCACTTAAAGGATTGTTAGCCTTAGTGCCGAACAAGATGTAAATGTGTTCATTAAATATACAATGTCTGTCACACCCCGAGCTACCCCCGAGACACGAACACGGGACCTAGGACCACAAGTGATCCCAAGCTAACCCTGCTGGCATGATCATGAGCATACTAAAGATAATAAACTGATGCGGAAGCTAAATCATAAATAAATCTGAAAAGATGGGGAATACCCATATACTATAACTTAGATATATGAAAACTGATGAGTTTAATACAAAGAAGATATTAACTCAATACCAAGCTGAATCTATCTATGTCTGAAAATAGCCTCTAACTGACTAGAAAATGCTGGGACATGCCCCAGCTAAGTCTAGCAAAACTGAAACTAAAGGACTAAATACTGAAAAGAAACTCATGACTATTGTCCTTGGAGAATGAGGACTCACCAATTGATTCTGCTGAACTGGAGATTGAGAACAGATCTAAGCGTGATCTGGATGCTGAGAACCTGAACCTACATCACGAGAAGATGTAGCGCACGTATGAGTCAGTACTTGAAAGGTACTGAGCATGCAGGATAGAATAAAACTGAAATAACATATAACTGAACAAAGCAATAAAGAAATGAAATAATCTAAACATGATATAGATACTGAAAATATTGAATACTGAGCTAACTGATGCAATGACCAAATTTATAACATGTTGAGACTGAATACTGACTGTACTGAAATATGGTCAATGCAATAGAGTCTGACTGAACTGTGGGAGCTACTAATAACCGACATAAAACCACATGAGCTAAATGTGGAGTCCGATTTATATGCTCCATCAAGAGGACCCAATATACCCGGCCAAAGGTATAGAGGCATGACTGGCATGATCACTAAACTGATGTTGCCCACAGAAGGGACTTACACCTACGTGGCTCGTAGTTCTGGGACTATTGGGTATGCTGAAACCCTAGTCCAACTCGGTATTAAGCTACTCTCAATGAATTAAGTGGTTAACTGGTTATGACTGAATTTCTGTAAATACTGGATAGTTCGAAACTGAACATGCAAACTGAGAATGCAACAATTAATCTGATAATAATGTATTCATAAACTGAGGCATGTATAACTGAATATATTATGATTGAACTACTGAATAGCTTAAAATACTGACATGTAGATACTCATACTTGAAAACACCTTTTTAGAAAACAATACTCGGATCATTGATGACTTGGAAAGTCATACTGCATAAATATTGATGGTATATCTAGATACCATACTATTCGTACATTGATGACCTACTCAATTGTCATACTAATCATGTTTTAGAAGCTCTTTCTCAAACTCATCTTAACTTTCTGAAAAACTCAGTTTAAAACTCAAGTGTTGTCTTAAAGAAAAGCTTTTCATGATTTATAACTCAAAATAGGGTTTATGCTGAAATATACTGATATTGTGGCATAAAACTGGAGCATGTATACCTGAATAACTGAAATATCTGACCTAGCATGTGTAATTCAAGAACTAATGAACTACATAGCTAGGGTTCTGAAATTCATGCGATAAACTGAGCAATAACGTATGATAATCTGATTTGGAACATTTAAATAACTAATTCATGTAGATCTGTTGAAATTCTAGAAATCCTAGGTCTGTTCATACACATGGAATCAAGAATCTGACTGAATTCTAGTGACCTAATGGGCGAAAGGAACCCACTAGTGAAATCCCACATACCTGGTGACGAATTCCACGGAGAAATCTTTTGATTTCAGGGCTGGAACTGAAGAAACCTCGCTCTGTTCTTGAACTAGGGTTCTTGACCTTTTTATCCTTCTTGATTCTAAATTTCTAAGTTTTCATTAATGATTTTGACTAAGCTAAGTTCTAATTATGTTTCTAGGCTTAAACTGATTAAAACCTCATGATTTAGGGTTTAAACGACGTATCTAAGGGGTTAAACGAAATAGGAAAAGAACAAAAGACCCCTGAATTAACTGCTGTCGGAGTGACTGACGGAATGGACCTACGGTCTGTCAATGATCAATCGATGGTCCATCGATTGGGTCCGTAGGTCGAGTCTGCCCGACAGGGCTTCACTAAAACGGGTATAACTTTTTACTCGAAGGTTGGAATTTAGCAAACTCGGTGGAGTTGGAAAGATAATTCAATTATCTATCTAACCATAGGTCATGGGAAACATAATTCATTATATGCTAAAAGTTATGACCATCTGAAGTTGACCCATCAATATTTTTCATCTAACTAGCTGCTAACCTCATCTATGGTCAGACCTACGAACTGTGGATCGAATGACGGTCCATGCTGGTGAATCGTAGTTTGTATCAGAGGCTGGTAAGGGAAGTCTCGATCCATGGACACAGACCACGGACTGTGGTCTGATCTACGGACCGTGAGTCTGTCTGTGAGTCGGGACTTAGCCAAAATTTTCTGACTGAGTTCTGGGGAAGTTTTCTGTCACGAACCACGGACCTGCAGGACGAATCGTGAGTCCATCTACGGTCCGTGGATGGTGTCCGTGAGTGCCACCTGCAACACCAGAAATCTGAAATCCCTTGGGACCATTCATCCTCGAATGAAGACTAATCTAGCTGAAATAGAGGGAGAGGGATGCAATCTCTACCACTAAACACTGAGAACTGAATTTCTAACTGAACTGAGTACCAAACTGAAGGAACATGATTCTAAGACTGAATTTTCACATGAATGACAGAAAAACTAAAGAGGAACTATTACCTCAAGCTGGAATGGAATCGGAAGGAAAGAGGTGAGGATACTTGGACTTCATGGCTGCTTCTGCTTCCCAAGTAGCTCCCTCTACGGACTGACTCCTCCACAAAACCTTGACTGAAGCGACTTCTTTATTCCTCAACCTTATAACCTGACAATCGAGAATCTCAACTGGTATATCCTCATATGAAAGGCTATCTTTCACGGCCATTCTCTCTAATGGTACTATGGATGCTGGATCACCCACACACTTCTTCAAAAGAGAAATGTGAAAGATTGGATGTACTGCTGCTAAGTCTGCTGGCAACTCTAACTCATAAGCCACTTTACCAATCCTTTTGAAGATCCGGTAAGGGCCTACATATCTGGGACTGAGCTTCCCTTTCTTGCCAAATCTCATCACCCCTTTCATGGGTGACACTTTCAGGAAAACCCAATCATTAACTTGGAACTCTAGTTCCCTACTTCTCACATCCGCATAAGACTTCTGGCGACTCTGAGCAGTCTGAAGTCTCTCTCTAATGAGTTGCACTTTTTCCATAGCATCAAGGACCGAATCTGGTCCTATAAAGGCTACTTCACCTACTTCAAACCAACCGACTGGAGATCTACATCTACGCCCATACAAAGCCACAGAAGGGGCCATCTGAATGCTGTAATGGTTACTATTGTTGTAGGCAAACTCAATCAGAGGAAGGTGATCATCCCAACTACCTTTGAAGTAGATCACTCAAGCTCTCAACATGTCCTCTAAGGACTGAATGGTACACTCTGCCTAACCATCCGTCTGTGGATGAAATGCTGTGCTAAGGTTAACCTGAGTACCAAGACCTTTCTGAAATGACTTCTAGAAATGAGAGGTAACCTCTATCTGAGATGATAGACAAAGGAACCCCATGCAACCTCACAATCTCATTAATGTAAAGCTTGGCGTAATCCTCCGCCGAATCTGTAGTCTTGACAGCCAAAAAGGGAGAAGACTTAGTAACCCTATCAACAATCACCCAAATGGAGTCATGTTGTCTGCGAGTACGAGGTAAACATGTGATGAAGTCCATGTTGATCACTTCCCATTTCCAAGTAGGAATGTCAATCTCTTGAGTCATACCTCCTGGTTTCTGATGTTCTACCTTGACTTGCTGGCAATTGGGGCACTTAGCCACAAAATTTGCTATATCTCTTTTCATAGCATTCCACCAATAGACTTCTCGCAGATCGCGGTACATCTTAGTGGCGCCTGGATGAACAGAATATCTGGAATTGTGGGCTTCTGCGAGAATATGCTGTCTCAATTCACCCACATCAAGAACACACAATCTACCTTGATAGAGAAGTACACCATCTCCCCCTTGGGAGAAAACCTCCACTCTCTGATTATGGACTGCACCCTTAAGTTCAAGCAAGATTGGATCACTATCTTGCTTTTCCTTAACCTCCACTACTAAAGAAGATTCTACCCCATTCAGAACCGTTACACCACCATCTGATATGCTCATAAGACGAACTCCTAGGCGAGCAAGTCTGTGAACATCCTTAGCTAGCTTTCTCCTTTCTTCCTCAACATGTGCTACATTACCCATGGATAGTCTGCTATGGGCATCTGCTACTACATTCGCCTTACCCGGATGGTAATGCACGCTCATATCATAATCTAAGAGGAACTCAAGCCACCTTCTCTGGCGAAGATTCAACTCTTTCTGGATGAACACATACTAAAGGCTCTTATGGTCTGTGAACACATCTACGTGAACACCTTACAAGTAATGTCTCCAAATCTTAAGTGCAAACACCACTGCTGCTAGCTCGAGGTCATGAGTTGGATAATTCTTCTCATGTACCTTAAGTTGTCTAGAAGCATAAACTATAACCTTACCTCGTTGCATCAACACACCACCTAGGCCAACTCTGGATGCATCACAATAGATCACATAACCATCTGAACCCTCTGGTAGAGTCAAGATAAGAGTTGTAGTCAACCTCGTTTTCAGTTCTGCAAAGCTTTTCTCACAATCATCTGACCATTGGAACTTAACCTTTTTCTGAGTTAACTTAGTCAATGGAGAGGCTATGGATGAAAATCCTTCCACAAACCGTCTGTAATAGCCTGCTAGACCCAAGAAACTTCTTATATCTGTAGCAGAGGTAGGTCTGGGCCATTATTTCACTGCTTGTATCTTTTGGGAATCTACTCGAATTCCTTCACTAGACATAATATGTCCAAGGAAGGCAACTGATTGTAACCAAAACTCGCACTTGTTAAACTTTGCAAATAACTGGTGATCTTTGAGAGATTGCAGAACAATTCTCAAATGACTTGCATGTTCTTCCTCATTCCTAGAGTAAATGAGGATATCATCAATAAAGACGATAACGAACAACACTGGTGCACCCCATGGTGAAATAGTAGGTCAGATGAAGCCCTTATCTAGAAGGCCTTTCAACTGCTCTTTCAATTCCTTAAGCTCAGCTGGAGCCATTCTGTAAGGAGGAATAGAGATAGACTGGGTATCTGGAAGGAGATCTATTCCAAAGTGGATTTCCCTTTCCGGAGGAACTCCGGGAAGATCTTCTGGAAACACTTCTGGAAACTCATTAACCACTGGAATTGACTCAAGAGTTGGGGTTTCGGAACTAGAATCCTTAACCTGAACTAGATAATAGAGATAACCCTTAGAGATCATCTTTCTGGTCTTAAGGTAAGAAATGAATCGACCCATAGGCGCTAAGCTACTACCCTTCCATTCTAGAATTGGTTCGTCTAGAAACTGAAAACGAACAATCCTAGTTCTACAATCAACTGAGGCATAACATGAATGTAACCAATCCATGCCTAGAATGACATCGAAGTCTACCATTTCTAACTCTACAAGATCTGCTGAGGTGACTTTCTAAGAGACTGTGACAAGGCAATTTCTGTATACTCATCTTGCTATAACTGGGTCACCGACTGGAGCAGAGACTGAGAAGGGTTCTGATAGAATTTCTGGACTAACACTGAATTGGACTGCTATGTAAGGAGTTACAATAGGCAAAATAGCCCCTGAATCTTTCCACTAAGTGAACCATACGTGAGCAACATCCTTAAGCTGATAGGATGCCAACTCAACTCTACCATTACTAGTCACTTGTATCACTCCAAAGATCTTCTTGACCTCATCAATGAAGTTTTGTGGGTCTTCACCAACTTATGACCCTAAAACTCAGGCAGATTCATCCTTATAAAAATCTCAAACTCTAGCTGCCACTAATCCACCATTTCTATTAGTAGGAACTGGAACTTGTGATTGTTCTCGTTGGTTATACCTGAGCCAAAAACTGAATTGGCATTCTAAAACTCTGCATTCGAAACATCCTGATCTGGGACTAGAGGAACTATGTTAGCATTGCGTGCATTAGCATTCCTTGCCTAATCTCTATGAGGAGGCATGATCTTAAGCGTATAGCGATGGATTAGAAATTAGATCATACCAACGCACGATAGAATATCAAGAAAGTGAAGTTTTCCTAAAATCAATTTCTAGCCTCCCTCTCATTAGATGTGGTGCACTTCACACCCATAAAAAGGACTCTACTTAGTGCGGCTTTTCAAACATCCTAGGACACTTAAACCTAGTGCTCTGATACCAAGTTTGTCACACCCCGAGCTACCCCCGAGACGCGGACACGGGACCTAGGACCACAAGTGATCCCAAGCTAACCCTGCTGGCATGATCATGAGCATACTAAAGATAATAAACTAATGCAGAAGTTAAATCATAAATAAATGTGAAAAGATGGGGAATACCCATATACTATAACTTAGATATATGAAAACCGATGATTTTAATACAAAGAAAATATTAACTCAATACTAAGCTGAATCTATCTATGTCTGAAAATAGCCTCTAACTGATTAGAAAATGTTGGCACAGGCCCCAACTAAGTCTAGCAAAACTGAAACTAAAGGACTAAATACCGAAAAGAAACTCATGACTATTGTCCTCAGAGAATGAGGTCTCACCAACTGATTCTGCTGAACTGGAGATCGAGAACCGATCTAACCGTGATCTGGATGCTGAGAACCTGAACCTACATCACCAGAAGATGTAGCGCACGAATGCGTCAGTACTTGAAAGGTACTGAGCACGTAGGATAAAGTAAAGCTGAAATAACATATAACTAAACAAAGCAATAAATAAATGAAATAATCTAAACATGATATAGATATTGAAAATACTGAATACTGAGCTAACTGATGCAATGACCAAATTTATAACATGTTGAGACTGAATATTGACTATATTGAAATATGGTCAATACAATAGAGTCTGACTGAACTGTGGGAGCTACTAATAACCGACATAAAACCACATGAGCTAAATGTGGAGTCCGATGTAAACGCCCCATCGAGAGGACCCAATATACCCGGCCAAAGTATAGAGGCATGGCTGGCATAATCACTAAACTGATGTTGCCCACAGTGGGAACTTACACCTACGTGGCTCGTAGTTCTGGGACTATTGGGTACGCTGAAACCCTAGTCCAACTCGGTATTATGCTACTCCCAATGAATTAAGTGGTTAACTAGTTATGACTGAATTTCGGTAAATTCTGGATAGCTCGAAACTGAACATGCAAACTGAGAATGCAACAATTAATCTGATAATAATGCACTCTTAAACTGAGGCATGTATAACTGAATATATTATGACTGAAATACAGAATAGCTTAAAATACTGACATGTAGATACTTATACTTGAAAACACCTTTTTAGAAAACAATACTCGGATCATTGATGACTTGGAAAGTCATACTGCATAAACATTGATGTTATATCTAGATACCACACTATTCATACATTGATGGCCTACTCAATTGTCATACTAATCATGTTTTAGAAGCTCTTTCTCAAACTAATCTTAACTTTCACAAAAACTCAGTTCAAAACTCAAGTGTTGTCTTAAAGAAAAGCTTCTCATGATTTATAACTCAAAATAGGGTTTATGCTGAAATATACTGATAATGTGGCATAAAACTGGAGCATGTATATCTGAATAACTGAAATATCTGACCTAGCATGTGTAATTCAAGAACTAATGAACTACATAGCTAGGGTTCTGAAATTCATGCGATAAACTGAGCAATAACATATGATAATCTGATTTGGAACATTTAAATAACTAATTCATGAAGATCTGTTGAAATTCTAGAAACCCTAGGTCTGTTAATACTCATGGAATCAAGAATCTGACTGAATTCTAGTGACCTAATGGGCGAAAGGAACCCACTAGTGAAATCCCACATACCTGGTGACGAACTCCACGGAGAAATCTTTTGATTTCAGGGCTGAAACTGAAGAAACCTTGCTGCGTTCTTGAACTAGGGTTCTTGACCTTTTTCTCCTTCTTGATTCTAAATTTCTAAGTTTTCATTAATGATTTTGACTAAGCTAAGTTCTAATTATGTTTCTAGGCTTAAACTGATTAAAACCTCATGATTTAGGGTTTAAACGACGTATCTAAGGGGTTAAACGAAATAGGAAAAGAGTAAAAGACCCCTGAATTAACTGCTGTCGGAGTGACTGACGGAATGGACCTACGGTCCGTCAATCAATCGACGGTCCGTCGATTGGGTCCGTAGGTCGAGTCTGCCCGACAAGGCTTCACTAAAACGGGTATGACTTTTTACTCGGAGGTCAAAATTTAGCAAACTTGGTGGAGTTGGAAAGATAATTCAATTATCTATCTCACCATAGGTCCTGGGACACACAATTTATTTTTTGCTAAAAGTTATGAACATCTGAAGTTGACCCATCAATATTTTTCCTCTAACTAGGTGCTAACCTCATCTATGGTCAGACCTACGGACCGTGGATCGAATGACGGTCTGTGCTGGTCGACCGTAGTTTATGTCAGAGGCTGGTAAGGGAAGTCTCGATCCACGGACACAGACCACAGACCGTGGTCTGATCTACGGACCGTAAGTCTGTCCATGAGTCTGGACTTAGCCAAAATTTTCTGATTGAGTTCTGGGGAAGTTTTCTGTCACGAACCACAGACCTACAGGACGGACCGTGTGTCCATCTACGGTCCGTGGATGGTGTCCTTGAGTGCCACCTGTAACACCAGAAATCTGAAATCTCTATTTTTGGATACGAGGTGTTACTTTATCTCCCCCTTGGGACCACTCGTCCTCGAATGAAGACTAATCTAGCTGAAATAGAGGGAGAGGGATGCAATCTCTACCACTAAACACTGAGAACTGAATTTCTAACTGAACTGAGTTCCAAGAATATGCAAATACGCTGAAAATGCAAGTACAAACTGAAGGAACATGATTCTAAGACTGAATTTTCGCATGAATGACTGAAAAACTGAAAAGGAACTATTACCTCAAGCTGGAATGGAATCGGAAGGAAAGAGGTGAGGATACTTGGACTTCATGGCTGCTTCTGCTTCCCAAGTAGCTCCCTCTACGGACTGACTACTCCACAAAACCTTGACTGAAGCGACTTCTTTATTCCTCAACCTTCTAACCTGACGATCGAGAATCTCAACTGGTATATCCTCATATGAAAGGCTATCTTTCACGGCCACACTCTCTAATGGTACTATGGATGCTGGATCACCCACACACTTCTTCAAAAGAGAAATGTGAAAGACTGGATGTACTGCTGCTAAGTCTGCTGGCAACTCTAACTCATAAGCCACTTTACCAATCCTTTTGAAGATTCGGTAAGGGCCTACATATCTGGGACTGAGCTTCCCTTTCTTGCCAAATCTCATCACCCCTTTCATGGGTGACACTTTCAGGAAAACCCAATCATTAACTTGGAACTCTAGTTCCCTTCTTCTCACATCTACATAAAACTTCTGGCGACTCTGAGCAGTCTTAAGTCTCTCTCTAATGAGTTGCACTTTTTCCATAGCATCAAGGACCGAATCTGGTCGTAAAAAGGCTGCTTCACCTACTTCAAACCAACCAAGTGGATATCTACATCTACGCCCATACAAAGCCACATAAGGGGCCATCTAAATGCTGGAATGGTAACTATTGTTGTAGGAAAACTCAATCAGAGGAAGGTGATCATCCCAACTACCTTTGAAGTCGATCACACAAGCTCTCAACATGTCCTCTAAGGTCTGAATGGTACGCTCTGCCTGACCATCCGTCTGTGGATGAAATGCTGTGCTAAGGTTAACCTGAGTACCAAGACCTTTCTGAAATGACTTCTAGAAATGAGAGGTAACCTCTATCTGAGATGATAGACAAAGGAACCCCATGCAACCTCACAATATCATTAATGTAAAGCTTGGCGGAATCCTCCGCCGAATCTGTAGTCCTGACAGCCAAAGAGCGAGAAGACTTAGTAACCCTATCAACAATCACCCAAATTGAGTCATGTTGTCTGCGAGTACGAGGTGAACATGTGATGAAGTCCATGTTGATCACTTTCCACTTCCATCTAGGAATGTCAATCTCTTGAGTCATACCTCCTGGTTTCTGATGTTCTACCTTGACTTGCTGGCAATTGGGGAACTTAGCCAAAAAATTTACTATATCTCTTTTCATACCATTCCACCAATAGACTTCCCGCAGATCGCGGTACATCTTAGTGGTGCCTGGATGAATAGAATATCTGGAATTGTGGGCTTCTGCGAGAATATGTTGTCTCAATTCACCCATATCAGGGACACACAATCTACCTTGGTAGCGATGTACACCATCTCCCCCTTGGGAGAAAACCTCCACTCTCTGATTATGGACTGCACCCTTAAGTTCAAGCAAGATTGGATCAATATCTTGCTTTTTCTTAACCTCCACTACTAAAGAAGATTCTACCCCATTCTGAACCGTTACACCACCATCTGATATGCTCATAAGACGAACTCCTAGGCGAGCAAGTCTGTGAACATCCTTTGCTAGCTCTCTCCTTTCTTCCTCAACATGTGCTACACTACCCATGGATAGTCTGCTAAGGGCATCTGCTACTACATTCGCCTTACCCGGATGGTAATGCACGCTCATATCATAATCTAAGAGGAACTCAAGCAACCTTCTCTGGCGAAGATTCAACTCTTTCTGGGTGAACACATGCTAAAGGATCTTATGGTCTGTGAACACATCTACGTGAACACCTTACAAGTAATGTCTCCAAATCTTAAGTGCAAACACCACTGCTGCTAGCTCGAGTTCATGAGTTGGATAATTTTTCTCATGTACCTTAAGCTGTCTAGAAGCATAAGCTATAACCTTACCTCGCTCCATCAACACACCACCTAGGCCGACTCTGGATGCATCACAATAGATCACATAACCATTTGAACCCTCTGGTAGAGTCAAGACAAGAGTTGTAGTCAACCTAGTTTTCAGTTCTGCAAAGCTTTTCTCACAATCATCTGACCATTGGAAATTAACCTTTTTCTGAGTTAACTTAGTCAATGGAGAGGCTATGGATGAAAATCCTTCCACAAACCATCTATAATAGCCTGCTAGACCCAAGAAACTTCTTATATCTGTAGCAGAGGTAGGTCTGGGCCATTATTTCACTGCTTGTATCTTCTGGGAATCTACTCGAATTCCTTCACTAGACACAATATGCCCAAGGAATGCAACTGATTGTAACCAAAACTCGCACTTGTTAAACTTTGCAAATAACTGGTGATCTTTGAGAGTTTGTAGAACAACTCTCAAATGACTTGCATGTTCTTCCTCATTCCTAGAGTAAATGAGGATATCATCAATAAAGACGATAACGAAAAACACTGGTGCACCCCATGGTGAAATACTAGGTCTGATGAAGCCCTTATCTAGAAGGTCTTTCAACTGCTCTTTCAAATCCTTAAGCTCAGGTAGAGCCATTCTGTAAAGAGGAATAGAGATAGACTGGGTATCTGGAAGGAGATCTATTCCAAAGTGGATTTCCCTTTCGGGAGGAACTCCGGGAAGATCTTCTTGAAACATTTCTGGAAACTCATTAACCACTGGAACTGTCTCAAGATTTGGGGTTTCAGAACTAGAATCCTTAACCCGAACTAGATGATAGAGATAACCCTTAGAGATCATCTTTCTGGCCTTAAGGTAAGAAATAAATCGACCCATAGGTGCTAAGCTACTACCCTTCGATTCTAGAATTGGTTCGTCTGGAAACTGAAAACGAACAATCCTAGTTCTACAATCAACTGAGGCATAACATGAATGTAACCAATCCGACAGCAGTTAATACTTAATTTCTGTATATACTGGATAGCTTGAAACTGAACATGCAAACTGAGAATGCAACAATTAATCTGATAATAATGCATTCATAAACTGAGGCATGTATAACTGAATATATTATGACTGAAATACTGAATAGCTTAAAATACTGACATGTAGATACTCATACTTGAAAACACCTTTTTAGAAAACAATACTCTGATCATTGATGACTTGGAAAGTCATACTGCATAAACATTGATGGTATATTTAGATACCATACTATTCATACTTTGATGGCCTACTCAATTGTCATACTAATCATTTTTTAGAAGCTCTTTCTCTAACTCATCTTAACTTTCTCAAAAACTCAGTTTAAAACTCAAGTGTTGTCTTAAAGAAAAGCTTCTTATGATTTATAACTCAAAATAGGGTTTATGCTGAAATATACTGATAATGTGGCATAGAACTGGAGCATGTATATCTGAATAACTGAAATATCTGACCTAGCATGTGTAATTCAAGAACTAATGAAATACATAGCTAGGGTTCTGAAATTCATTCGATAAACTAAGCAATAACATATGATAATCTGATTTGGAACATTTAAATAACTAATTCATAAAGAACTGTTGAAATTCTAGAAACCCTAGGTCTATTCATACTCATGGAATCAAGAATTTGACTGAATTATAGGGACCTAATGGGCGAAAGGAACCCACTAGTGAAATCCCACATACCTGGTGACGAATTCTACGGAGAAATCTTTTGATTTCGGGGCTGGAACTGAAGAAACCTCGCTGCGTTCTTGAACTAGGGTTCTTGACCTTTTTCTCCTTCTTGATTCTAAATTTCTAAGTTTTCATTAATGATTTTGACTAAGGTAAGTTCTAATTATGTCTCTAGGCTTAAACTGATTAAAACCTCATGATTTAGGGCTTAAACGACGTATCTAAGGCGTTAAACGAAATAGGAAAAGAACAAAAGACCCCTGAATGAACTGCTGTCAGAGTGACTGACGGAGTGGACCTACGGTTCGTCAATCAATCGATGGTCCGTCGATTGGGTCCGTAGGTCAAGTCTGCCCGACAGAGCTTCACTAAAATGGGCATAACTTTTTACTTGGAGGTTGGAATTTAGCAAACTCAGTGGAGTTGGAAAGATAATTCAATTATCTATCTAACCATAGGTCATGGGACACATAATTCATTTTTTGCTAAAAGTTATAACCATCTGAAGTTGACCCATCAATATTTTTCATCTAACTAGCTCCTAACCTCATCTACGGTCAGACCTATGGACCGTGGATCGAATGACGGTCCGTGCTAGTCGATCGTAGTTTGTGTCAGAGGCTGGTAAGGGATGTCTCGATCCACGGATCGTGGTCTGATCTACGGACCGTTAGTCTGTCCGTGAGTCGGGACTTAGCCAAATTTTCTGACTGAGTTCTGGGGAAGTTTTCTTTCACGAACCACGGACCTGCAGGACGGACCGTGAGTCCATCTACGGTCCGTGGATGGTGTCCGTGAGTGCCACTTGTAACACCAGAAATCTAAAATCTCTATTTTCGGATACGGGGTGTTACAATGTCTTTATTCCATATTTAACAAAAGAAACAAAAATGAACAGCCCTCGAGCAAAAAATATGCCTCTGCCCCAAACAAGATGGGATCCAATGATCTCCACGGGTTGGTAGCCAAATGAAACAACGATATTCTACCTACTAGTAGTCCAATGAAGTTTCCCATTCACAAACTTACCTGACTGTTGTTGTGGCATTAAACATCCACAAATATCAACAGGTCTTCGCGAATCACTCTTTAGACTAAATTGTTTCACCTTAATTTAAACTGAGTTGCATGTCTGTGAATGCTAAAGACAATTTCTTTTCCCAAACAGTGCAAAACAATCACTTGTAATTGAATACCCCTGTTCCTACCATTCCTGCATCCTATCGCTCCTCCAATATCATTTGTACTGTCCAAAGGAGTTTCGTGAGATCAATGCTCTTTTCTTCCCTAACAAGATCAACAACAAGTGTAGAATTCGAACAAGCAACACACCTGGTGGCTTCTGCATCCTGTCCCTTCACCAAAATTTAATAAGTCGAAGACAATGACTTCCAATCTAATTTGAACCAACAGTATAATGAAAACGGTATATTTGAATCTAAAGTAGAACGAGAGGGGAATATCTTTTGCTTTCCCGATTAAATATGTAGGTTTTTTACTTATACTTATTTTAGTTGACTAAGCAATTACTTGCTTCCATGAGAGGTAGAATGACTCAAATTCTTCATATACATTACTCGATCAATGAAACAAGATTAGAGTAAAAGTGAAACAAGAGTTGACATATTGCCTAAACCTGTGATTCACAAAATACTCTGTTATCTTAATTATATAGAAGCAACACAAATGAGAATTCTCTCCAAAATATGGCTACAAGCCTAGTTGACTCATCCCAACTTGAAATTCACAGTTCGTTCTACTCATGAAATTATGGAGAGATCAGTTAATGTATATGAAGAATTCGATTCATTATACTTCTCATGGAAGCAAGCCTCAACTAATTAGTCAATTAAAAGAAGTAAAAGCTTACAAATTCGATGAGAAGAATGAGAGTTGGCATCTTGTGGAACTCAGAAGCGGGGAGCTGAAAACAGGGGACCTTTACAAATTGAATGCAATAGAATTCACTAACAATTGGCAATACCTGGATGACATTATATTTAAATCTAAAATGTCCTGCATATGAACACGGTCTTTGATGTACACTAAACTTTGCAATTTAGATGTGATCTACTCCTTATGATTAAAATAACTCATATATACCCCCAACGTCACACAATTAGCCCATTTATACACTTTTCATAATCCAAGTATAAAATTTCTTCTATCAATTTATTTTGGTACGCCAGATAAGGTGAATCTAGGAATAAATTACCATATAATTTTTTTATCCCGACATAATCTTAGAATTATTATTAAGTATTATATTGAGGGGCTTGTGTTATCAATTTCAAGGGTAATTGGGATGATCACTTACCTCTCATTGAGTTTTCTTACCACAACAGTTATAACTTTAGAATCTAGATAGCTCCTTATGAGGCTCTTTATGAGAGAAGATGTAGATCTCCTATTGGTTGGTTTGTGGTTAGTGAAGCTGGGTTGATAGGACCGGACTTGGTTCATCAAGCTATGGAGAAAGTGCAGATCATTCAAGAAAGGTTGGAAACAGCACAAAGCCGTCATCCTATATCTCTGTTAGGAGAAGAAACTTGGAGTTTGAGGTGGATGATTGAGTTTACTTGAAGGTGTCACCCTGGTGTTATGAGATGTGATAAAAAGGAGAAGCTTAGTCCCCAGTATATTGGTCCTTACAAGATATCCAAGAGGATTGGCAATGTAGCTTATGAGTTGAAGCTACCATTAGAGTTAGCAGCAGTCCATCCGGTGTTTCACATTTCAATGTTGAAGAAGTATATGGCCGATCCTTCACTTATTATACCTACTAGAAATATTGGTATTAAGGACAACCTATCTTATAAGGAGATACCTATTGAAATACTTGATCGTCAGGTTCGCAAGTTAAGAACCAAGGAGGCTGCATCAGTCAAGGTTTTATGGAGGAATCAATTTGTTGAAGAAGCTACTTCGGAGGCTGAAGAGGATATGAAGAAGATATACCCATATCTTTTCTCTTCCGGAGAAATTCCTAATCATGGTAATGACTTTTTGTAAAACACTATTTAAGTTGATATGTTATGTCGTGTTAAATTGCATGTTGGTGTTTGACATGGGTGTTAGATGTTGCCAAACTTAGTTCTACTTAGAGTGATCTCATTCGAGGACGAATGTTTCCAAGGGGGAGATATTGCAACACCTCGATCATAGAAAGACCTATTTTAAGAAAGAACTAAATTGGAAAGGGTTAATTAAGGTTTTGGGTCAACTTCAAACGACCATAACTTTCCATACATGATGAGTTAGGTAGCTTATAAGGTATCAATTGAAAGGTCTCTGAGTCCTCTTTCCAACAACACTGATTTTTATAAATTCTGAGTCTGGATGAGGGAGATACGCCTGTTTGTGTTCAGCCTGCCCGATTAAAGAAAGTTCATCCGAATTGAAGAAGGGAATTTTGGTATTTTCCTTACCCCATTAGCTTTAAACATTTTTAGTAATATTTTAGGTGTCTAAACTGACTTAGAACAGTTTTAACAGTTCTAAAATACGGTTAGGGTTTTAGAGAAAAGTTCAATAGGAGGAAGAAAGGAGAATATTCGAGCGTTCAAGGTTTTCTTGCAAATCGTCGAGGGATTTCACCAAGGATTTGATCCAAACGAGGTATTTAAGTTTTCATAGTAATGGGATCATTCACACACACACCAATCATGAGTTTCTTTTACCAATTTCATCCATAAGATTGGGTATATTGAGGTCTTGATGAGTCTCTTGAAGTTTGTGTTACATTCGTTGATATGAGGTTTCGTTGAGTTCTTACGATGACGATCTTGTGGTTGAGTATTGTTCTTGAGTAATTTAGAGTGGATTTCATTGTAATTATGTTGGGTCTAAGAATCTAAAAGAGTTTGAGGGAAACCGTTCGGTACTAGGGGAGTTAGAGATGAAATTGAAGCAAGAAAATTCATAAAAACCTGGGTAGAGGGTTGGGGCACCGCACCACTCAGGGCGCCCCAAACCACTTTCTATAGGTTAGGGGTTGGTGCCATGTGTCACTCAGTGCGCCAAGGTCGCCAAGTCCCCTACCTTTCCGTCCTTTATTCCATGTGCGTTTCCTCGAATCGTACATGTGCTATCTACTTGATATCCATACTTAAAATATTCATTAATACTTGAGAGATCATGCATATCTAGGTCATAGCTCTTGAATTCATAATTCAAATTCAAGATAGAGTTCATAGTAAAGTTCGAGAAAGTTCTTTGACCCAACTGAGAAGTCTTATTGCAAGACTTTTAAACATGTTTTAAGACTTGAGTATGAGGATGAGGAGAGTTTATTTTCAATTTTCAAAATGAATATATGGGAACTAAGTATTCCCAAGAATAAATGTTTTTACATTTAAAATCAGAGGAAACATCAATTTCCAAATGAGTTCATGAGGAGTTTTTGAGTATATTCTCTTTAAAAAGAACCTTTTGAGTAATAATCTCAAAGTTTGAGGACAAGGAAATATTTTTAAACATATGAGCATGAGTTATATTATTGGGAGTAGTATTGAGCACTGATATGGGGACGAGTTCAGATAATTCAAAGTCCCCATAAACCATGTATGCCAACGTGGGTAGAAAGGGTCATATTTTTTAGATTGTTCCTTATTGATTTTTAAGCATAGCTTAGTGGATACACATTGTTGAGGATGTCTTATACTCCGGCAAGGTATATGACAATTCTGGGAGCGCGGACGAGATGTTGTATCATTACATAACTCATAGTGATGGTTGTCTATTAGAGAATATCCCAAATAAGAGTAAAAGAGTTATTTTGAACTGAGTTAAGCACTTCTGAGTTTAAGTATGCTTGAGTTAAGTTGAGTTGAGATGAGGTGAGTATGTTCTTCATTGTTATTAGTTCAAGCTTATGTCTGTGCTTTAGAGTTCCCCTTGCATGCTCGTACATTCCATGTAATGATGTCATTTAGCCTACATCTTTTATGATGAAGATACAGGAGTTCAGGGTCATCAACATACACACCGTTGATACAACGTGCAGTTCTAAAGTTGCTTTGGTGATTCTCCTTGCTTCAGAAGGATTCCTATTAACTTTTAGTTTTGTTAGGATGTCATGGGTCTTGTCCCGACTTCCATCATTATAATTAGAGGCTTCATACATAGTAGTGTTTTGAGTAGTCTTTTCCATTTCTTTTGTTAAATGTGTAAGACTTGAGTTAAACAGTTATGTTATTGAACACTTCAGACTATATTGAGCTAAACTAATTTTAGTAATGATGTCTTTATGAGTTAAGTTATATTTGAGGTTTCTTTATTGTTGAGTAAGTCTTCCACTAAGAGTTGAGCCAGGCCAAGGGTTTGCTTGGGTTCTCTAGTGCTGGCCACGTCCAGGGTGTAGGCTCGGGGCGTGACAGTGTCTATAACAATTCTTTGTGGGATTGAAAATGTCATTGTTCTTTCCTTCTAGACTGGCCCAAAATAGTGAATTTTAAAGCTTTGTTCTTAGTAAATTCAATGATTGAAATTTCTATAATGTCAGTCATTCTAACTATTTTTGGTTTTGAATAGATTGTTGTCACCTTTATCACGTTTTGAATGAATTGTTTATTTTATTTTATTTTATTTTGTATGGTTAATAACTAAATAATTGAACCAAATCAATAACAACTAAACCGATAAATGTATATTATCTTTTATTTGGTTTGGTTTTAATAATTTTAAAATTGATTAATTTGGTGTGATTTTGATTTTTACCAATAATCGATCCAAACCGACCCGTGAACACCTCTACCTACAATTATTCAATATTTAATAATTCATATTTTATTGATGCTATTTGCATCCCAATGAAAGTGAGATGTAGTTGAATGGAGTTTTGGTATTTATTCTACTTTATATAAACAATACAAGATATGCTCTTCTCAAGGAATAATGACAGGTGGAATTGGAGATAAGATTGTTTGAGTCTCTTGAAATATGTCCCCCTGTCAAATTGAGAGGCATTTTGTCACGATCCAAAAGTCGAGGTTATGATAGCACACACTCTAACCCCCCACCCCCACTCAAAAAAAGTGTGTAGGCCAAAAATAACACAGATACGAGACTCTAAAAGGATGGTCAGGCCACAAACGATAGAAAAGAACAACAAAGAATATCCCAAAACCAGGTAGCATATGTATAAAGAGCATCTAATACAACTTTAGAGTATGAAACACATCATAAGTCTCCGATAAGAAATAAAGACTGGAAATATCAGATGGAACTAATGGTGATCCAAAAACAAGATCTCACCACTACTTTGAAAAGATCTCCGAAGCTACAAATGATCAGCCACCGCAGGGAGTACCCTAACTAGAATCTGCATAAAAAGTGATTCAGAAGTAGTGGTGAGAACAACCCACAAATACTAATTAGGCTTGGCCAATCGAGTAAAAGGAATTAATCAGCTTATAAATTAACTAAGGAACGCTTCCACCTGCATAGAAAAAAGCCTCACTACGGAATTAGTTCCACCAATTTATAATGAACGGCATGAGTAAAGTAAACGCATAAGGTAACAATAATTCCCATAACACACACAACTCAAGCAACTCAAATAATTAATGCAATGTAAGGAGAAGATGTAATGATGTGGTGGTACGGTGGAATCAAGGTTGTCGCACAACCTGTCATATACACCTAGTAGAGCTAAGGCTTCCAGAAAAGGACCCATGGAGGATCGCAGTTCATATACCAAATCACAATCTCAATATCTCATCAACTTGCCACCTTAGCGTGGTCAAGGATATAAAATGGTGTCTCATTTTCTTTCTCAAAACGAATCTCCACATTTTTCTAAATTTCCCAAGAACATGATATGATGAATGAGGATGGATGCATCAAAATACATATATAACATGGTGGCAATAATCAACTCAACATGTATTAATAGTCTACATTTCTCAAAACTTAGTTGAATCATGATATACACCCTCATATGAAAAATAATAAGAACGAGTTCATTTGAAATAAGTGAATTCCATTTAGAAAGCATTTCGTTTACTCAAAGCATTATAATGTTTCCAACTCAGCCACTCACTCGGGCATTACAGGTCAAATAGCATTACAAGCCTCTCCCATATGCAACGCATGAATCACATGCTCTCAAAGCAAATAGAACAACAATTAAGGCCTCAACATAGGTTAAGCAACACATACATGCCCCCACATAAGCAACAGAATATAATCAAGCTCCCACACCAGCAACACAATATAATCAATCCCCCAGACGGGCAACACAATATAATCTCTAAACGAACCCTTAGGATTTATTCGAGACCCAATAAAAATAAATCAAATATGCTACCCCACTAAACTTGACATTCCGGACACAATGAAATCTTTGAATTTCAAAATAAAAAGTTCATTTAGACAAAAATACCCTCTCGGACATTTGTTTAGGCCTAAAGATCGACTTCTCACCTGAACTCCCAACCCTCAACCTAAGGCCCTGAAAACCTTACCAACCACTCTACTAGCTCAAACTCGGCGTTTCAAAAGCGATGAAACTGACGAAATTCCCATCCGACATTCAGAACTCAAAATGTTGACCAAAGTTAACCCTATCAAGAATTCTCAACTCAAGAGGGATCAAATTACCAAAAACACACCCGATCACATCAGGGACCTCACCAGTCACCAACCATTCCCGAAAAACCAAATAAGCATGAAAACGGTACGGGGAAAGGTAAAATGGTCATTTCACAATTTAAAACAAAATCACAAGAAATGAGACATTACACACCCATCGTTATTTTTTCTTTTACAACTTAATAGAGATAGAAGCTTCAATAGGCAATTTGCTCTTGATGATATTTTGAAGCTGCTGAATCACCTTGAACATCTTTGGAATCAATGTGGATATTGGACTTCACATATTGAAGTTTTTTGTATTGTAGTATCAAAGTGGTTAAATTACTTTTCTTATGCCATAATCACTCTGCATCTTTGATCGGTTGATCTTCCTTTATCGGCAGTCTAAAAATCTTACTGAAAAGTTTTTATGCATGTTGAGAATTGGTTTCAGCTTTCCTTATATACAAAAAATTGATCATTTTACAAAAAAAGATGGAACAATTTCTTAATGATACATCATATAAAACTATTAGATGTAAAGTATTTATAGCTAGATGACATCACTTATTCACATATAAACTATATGTCGTTGAAATATAAAATAATCAGTCAAACGGTAAAGTTGAATATCATTATAGTTTTACCACTAAATTTAATTGTTCAAATAATAATCAAATCATCTTATACTCAACAATTAAGTGGATTGACTAAACTCACGATTCATCAGTTTAAACTTGCATTTCCCCCCTTAGAAAATATGGTTGCACTTCAAGCCCAGTAAGAAGAATCAAAAGCACAATAACAACAATATATTGATATATCAGCCTAACAGATACGCTCCGGTAAATCTTAGCAATATAGCTAAAGGAAGAACGAAATAACACAAATTGTTATCTCTATTAACTTTATGTTGTAATGATGAAACTAATCATAAATGATCGGAAAAAAGAGATACATCCAAAATATGTGAAAAGAAAGCATAAATCTAAACATGGAAGGAAGTCACACACTACCAGAATTAAGGAAGATTGATAAACCATTGTACCAGAATCGAGGAGATTGACTTGCCTAAAAATGAAATGAAGACGAGTCAACAACCTACTAAAAGGAAAGCACACCCTATAAGAATCAAGGAAGATTGATTTGCATCAAGAAAGGATGACTTTTCTAAAGATGGAAACAAGTTAGCACACGCTTATCCTAGTCACTATTTCATCTTGTAAAAATATTGTATTTAATGTAGTTAACTAGTGAAAAGAAAAGAAAAGGAGAGATTAGAAAACTATACGAGCAGAGGATGTTACCAAAAAGTGAACTGTAATTTTTCATGTCAAGGAGTTCACAATAGGCTATTTGTCTAATCAGAAACATTCAAGCTCTAAGGAAACCAAGGGGACTGGATTAGGCACCTCTTCGGTGAGTCGAACAAGAATAAAAATCTTTGTGTCAATTGTGTCTTTTATCTCCTTACACCTTATATAATATGTTTTTTTATCTAATCGTCTAAACTGTAGGGTAGTTGACTTGAAAAAATCAACAAATATATATTTTTGTGTCCTGAAATAAACAATACTGATAGAAAGAGAACCACATTTGCACATACTAAAATGACCTGCTCAGATACAAATATTTAAGTCAAAGTAACAGATCAACACAAACAAGATAATAAGAAGACAGAGAAGTTATCGGTGCTATCCACACGACTTTCCTTTTCGGATGTATCTTGAATGCGGACTCCTTTCGTAAGCTGATATGATTATCAAATTGGTCATTCTAGTAACTGAAAACCTCAAATGGAAAAAAGATAGCATCATAAGGAAAAAAAAGTGCATCTTATCAATTAGCTATACCTTTGCCTTGATTGATTCAATACGATGCATCAACTCTTTTCCACTTCTTTTTTGTGAGCCACGCAAAATACAAATGCCAACATTCAAAATCTTTTTGATGTCAGCATGAGAAACAACATATGTGCAGGTGTTTAAAAGCTTCAGAGCATGTGGAACCAAATCCATCCTTGAATCACAGTATCGACATAAATACTGTGCATCCAAATTGATGCTTCCTCCAATTGTCCCAGCCATGTAAACTCGTAGAGCACAGTCTAGATGGGAAACATGTCCACATATGTAGCCATCTACTTTTGCTTCACATCTAATGTAACTGTACCCTTCATAGTCTGAACAGATAGTTTTACAGCAAAGGATACAACAACAGTTTCGGCAAAAACCAGGCTCAATACAACAAATATCACAAAGAATGGCTGGAAAAGGATTTTCTGTTGTTAAACTGCATCAGATTTTGTTACCACCCTTACAAGTAATGTCTCTTATAGGAGAATCAGACATTAAAGACTACAATTATTTCCCTGAACATGTACTCCTCTCATTTATATCTAAGTCAAAATCAATAACTAATTAAAAAGAATACAAATTTTGCATCAGGTCAATAAAAAGATGTAGTAAGTGTTATTTTAATTGATTCAAAGAACCGAATAAATATCTACATGCTATATACCAAAGAGACCTGTCGAAGCTCACCTTTTGAGGTTGGCAACTGCTTCGAAGGAATCATCCAACTAAATAGGGCAAAAAATTGGTTTATATCTATGTCAGAATTCTCAAACTGCAAATACTCTTTAACTGAAATCTTACTTCAAAAGGCATTTTTCTTTCCACCTTTTGGAGCCTTAAAATGCTTCAGCAGATACAAATATCTATCTTGAAAGGTACCTAAACTTGTTTCTCTTTTCCCTGCCCGCCAGCCCCACTTATTACCAGCATTTGGCCAATCTACAGGAGCATATGGTAAGCCTTCGCCAAAGTCAAACTCAGAAACTTGATAATGTTGAAGCCCAATTTCATTGATTCTAGAAGCATTCCCATTATAAACAACATGTGCACGACTCTCCCCAACCTCCTCCTTGGCATACATTTAGCTGGAAATCTCTAACTCTATTGATACCATGGAAGTCTGAAACCATAGAAAAATAATGAAATGTCAGAAGTCCACAGTAGAAAGCAAACCATTTTTTGCTATAAAAAATTGGAAAAACACCAACCAAAGAAGAAAAGCCAAAATTGGGCATATTCTTCTGGAAAACAAGATAGCTAATTTTTTACCTAAAGAAGTTATGCTTCAGATGAAGATAAATGTTAGACTTTTCAGCATGGGATACAAAAACACTCTCCTCCCAAGGACACATCAAAGTTGATCACCAGAATGTTTGTGTTTAATGCAACATGCTTGACATAAATACCTAAAGTTCAAAGCCACCTTTAGTGTGAAATTATTACTAAGATACTTAGAACAATAATTTTCAAGAACTTGGTAAGAAACAACAAAATTTAAAGAATATTTTCAAAACTAGAAACTTAAAACCAGTAAAGAAAATAGAATCTGAAACAAATTTAAAATATTAAACAAAATATTTTCTCAAAAAAAAAAGAAAACTGAGCCCACTAAATGCACAATGTTTTCTTAAGGAAATTAGTCCCCTCAAGTACCCAAGTTTAATGGAATATATCCTCTCATAACAGAATAATCGTACTCACAGGTGTATCGATACTTAAAAGCACGATGTCAAGAAACCACTCAACAAATGTAAAGTACACTTAGAATACTAGATTTAGTAGAAAAGAAAGAAGTTCAAAATTTTGTTATTGAAAAATATGTGGAACCCCTCTATTTATAGTAGTATAGCTAAAGGCAGTTTAACTGGATTGACTATGCTCACCATTCATCAGTTTAAACTAGCATTTCCCCCCTAGAAAATATGGTTCCACTTCAAGCCCAGTAAGAAGAACCACAAACACAATAACAACAATATCTGGATATATCAGCCTAACTGAAACGCTCCAGTAAATCATAGTAGTATAGCTAAAGGCAGAACCAAATAACACATATTGTTAGCTCTATTAACTTTATGTTGTAATAATGAACTAATCCTAAATGATCAGAGAAAAAAAAGATACATCCAAAATCTGTGAAAAGATAGCATAAATCTAAATAAGGAAGGAAGTCGCACACAACCAGAATTAAGGAAGATTGATAAACGATTGTACCAAAATTGAGGAGATTGACTCGTGTAAAAATGATATCAAGACGAGTCAACAACCAACTAAAAGGATAGCACACCCTATCAGAATCAAGGAAGATTGATTTGCATCAAGCAAAAATGGCATTCCTAAAGATGGAAACAAGTTAGCACACGCTTATCCTAGTGACTATTTCATCTTTTAAAAATATTGTATTTAATAAAGTTAACTAGTGAAAAGAAAAGAAAAGGAGAGTTTAGAAAACTATACGAGTAGAGGATGTTACCAACAAGTGAACTGTAATCTTTCATGTCAAGGAGTTCACAATACGCTATTTGTCTAATCAGAAACATTCAAGCTCTAAGGAAACCAAGGGGAATGGATTAGGAACCTCATCGGTGATTCGAACAAGTATAAAAATCTTTATATCAATTGTGTCTTTTATCTCTTTAAACCATATATAATAAGTTTTTTTATCTAATCGTCTAAACTGTAGGGTAGTTGACTTGAAAAAAATCAACAAATGTATATATTTCTGTCCTGAAATAAACAATACCTACAGAAAGAGAACCACATTTGCACATACTGAAATGTCCTACTCAGATACAAATATTCAAGTCAAAGTAACATATCAACACAAACAAGATGATGAGAGGGCATAGAAGTTACCAGTGCTATCTACACAGCTATCATTTTTGGATGAATCTTGAATGCAAACTCCTTTCGTCTGATATGATTATAAAATTGGTCATTCTGGTAAAACCTCAAATGGAAAAAAGATAGTATCATAAGGGAAAAATGTACAATTCTTCAATTAGCTATACCTTTGCCTTGATTGATTCAATATGATACAACAACTCTTTTCCACTTCTTTTTTGTGAGCCACGCAACATACAAATGCCAACATTCAAAATCTTTTTGATGTCAGCACGAGAAGTAGCAGATGTGCAGGTGTTTAAAAGCTTCCAAGGGAACCGAATCCATCCTTGAATCACAGTACCGACATAAATAATGTGCATCCAAATTTATGCTTCCTCCAACTGTCCCAGCCATGTAAGCTCGTAGAGCACAGTCTAGATGGGAAACATGTCCACATATGTAGCCATCAACTGTTGCCTCACATAGAATGTAATTGTACCCATCATAGTTTGAACTGATAGTTTTGCAACAAAGAATAAAACTACAGTCTCGGCAAAAACCAAGCTCAATACAACAAATATCACAAAGCATGGCCAAAAAAGGATTTTCTACTGTTAAACTGCTACTAATTTTGTTACCAGCCTTTCAAGTAATGGCTCTTATAAAAGAATCAGACAGTCAAGACTGCAATTCTGTCCTTAAAGATGTAGTCCTCTCTTTCATATCTGATTCAAAATCAATATCTAATAAAAAAGAAAACAAATTTGGCATAAGATCAATAAAAAGATGTGGGAAGTGATTTTTAATTGATGCAAAGAATTGAGTAAATATCAACATGTTATATACCAAAGAGACTTGTCGAAGCTAACCTTTTGAGCTTGGCGACTACTTCAAAGGAATCATCCAACTAAATGAGGCAAAAAATTGGTTTATATCCATGTCAGGGTACTCAGACTGGAGATACTTTATAAATGAAATTTAACTTCGAAAAGCATTTTTCTTTTCACCTTTTGGAGCGTTAAAATTCTTTGGAAGATACAAATATCTATCTCTAAAGGTGCCAGAACTTGTAACTCTTTTCCCTGCCCGCCAGCCCCACTTATCACCCGCATTTGGCCAATCTACAGGAGCATATGGTATCCCTTCGCCAGAGTCATACTCAGAAACTGGATAAATATGGAGCCCAATTTCATTGATTCTAGAAGCACTCCCATTATATACAACAATTCATGACCCTCCCTAACCTCTTCCTTGGCAAACATTTAGCTGGAAATCTCTAACTTTGTTGATACCATGGGAAGTCTAAAACCATAGAAAAAATAAAGAAATGTCAGAAGTCCACAGTAGAAAGTAAACCATTTTTCGCTATAAAATATTGGAGAAAAACACAACTAAAGGAGAAAAGCCAAAATTGGGCATATTCTTCAGGAAAACAAGATAGCTAATTTTCTACCTGAAGAAGTTATGCTTCAGATGAAGATAAATGTTAGACCTTTCAGCATGAGCTACAAAAACACTCTCCTCCAAATGAAACATCAAAGTTGATCAGCAGAATCTTTGTGTATAATGCAGCAAGCTTGACATAAATACCTAATGTTCAAAGCCACCTTTGGTGTGAAATTATTAGAAAGATACTTAGAACAATAATTTTGAAGAACTTGGTAAGAAAACACAAAATTTAAAGAATATTTTCAAAACTAGAAACTTAAAACCAGTAAAGAAAATAGAAACTGAAACAAATAAAACTTGATAAACAAAATATTTTCTCAAAAAATAAAATTAAGCCCACTAAATGCACAATGTTTTCTTAAGGAAATTAGTCCCCTCAAGTACCCGAGGTTAATGGAATATATTCTCTCATAATAGAATAATCTAACTCACTGGTATATCGATACTTAAAACCACGATGTTAGCAAACCACTCAACAAAAGTAAAGTACACTCAGAATACTAGATTTAGTAGAACAGAAAGAAGTTCAAAAATATGTTGTTGAAAAATAAGAGGAACCCCTCTATTTATAGACAATAGATGGTAGTGTGAATGACTGCTTATTGTGCCATATTAGAAAGGTCACAACCCTTCAGAAAAGTCACAATCTTACGGAAAAGTCGTAACTTTTCATAAAAGTCACAACTCTTCAGAAAAGTCACAATTCTTCAGAAGATTCACAACTCTTTAGGAAAGTCAAAACTCTTTATAAAAGTCACAAATCTTCAATTTCATTCACATCTTTTAAAACCCAAAAATTACTCATGGAATCATATAAATTGTGGCCTTGAAGGTTTCTTTTTAGTAGATCCAACAACAGGCCAGTCCTAATATGGTCTCAAATCCTTTCAGTAGGTACAAACTTAAGGTTCTCATGAGTTCAGAAAGCAGAATAAAATAAACAAATATCCTTTCTGTCAAAAATTATACAATAGATTTTTGGTTTCAACCCATTAATGTTATGTTTTGAATTTACTTCACCCCTAAGTTTTTAGAAATGTTAGTTAGCAGTTAGCACTATTATTGAATATACTTCCCCCCTAATTTTAGAAGAAAACAATCAACTTAGCCTATATATTTTATTAAACTTATTAAGTACTAATTATAGAAGACGGTTTCATTTAGAATAGGTAGTTAGCAGTTAGCACTATTATTAAGTGGTGGAACTAGGTATTGGTAATGTTGTTAATATGATCCCCTTCGTTAAAAAATTATACTATGTAATTAAGGAAAACATAATCTTCCTCGTTATATGTAAATTGTTAAATCCCCTTTGACATAAGGGAAGATGCTAGTGTAGTAGCAAATGGGGTTCAAAATATGTTTCAGATCATATATTTAAATCTTAGGTATACATTCCAGTATTTATTTCAAAGTTTATATTTTGAATCTCCTTCTGCCACTACTATAATTTCACCGAGAGTCCTGTTTATACCATCTGCCAACTCTAGATTAACTATTTATAAATAGCAACCGATACATTCTCCTTCCATGTTACATTTTATCATACAAAGAAATTAATGAACATTTGCACCTAACTCGACTCAAAAGTTACTCATTTCCCAAGACCATATATAAAGACAATAACTTTCTTATACAAAATTTGGGAACTATAAATATCCATTCTTCCACTCTGCAAAAGCTAGCTATTAATGTGGGATAGCCTCAACGGCTCCACACTAGGTAGTATTCACTCTACCACAAGTAGGCAACTTTTTCTGAGGTAGCCCTTCTAGATTTGGGTGGTCAGCACCTTCCTGGAACGGTGGACACGAAGGGTGATGGATATGACTCTCATATCATCGATAAAATCAAGGAGAACATGAAATAGCATAGAGTAAAAAACACAATAAAAATGCATCTGACACAAATGAGTATATCTGCCTACTTCAAGAAAAAAACATAGTATAAATCATTATCATATATAATGAGGACGTGTATATCAATTAACATAGGAAGCTCTGATTGAATTTAGGTATATACCTGAGGAGATTAAGGACTTGAATAAACTCGGTCTCCAGGTAATCCTAGACGAAGACGAAAAATTGAAAATTCAAAAGAAAAGGAAAAAGGGGAATCAAAACCCTAAAACCTTGTGAAATGCAAAGGCTGTAATAAGTATTTTTTTACTACTTAAGAACTTTTATACTTGATTTGGTACACACCTGTCACATTCCTTAACGAGAAATAAATAAAAGCGTAATTTTACTTGGATAAGGCATAAGTACCCCCCTAGCCTATGACTGAAATCTGAAAGACACAACTTAACTATACTAAGGTCCTATTACCCTCCCACCCCCCCCCCCCACCCCCCGAACTCATTTTTTGTAATTTTTACACCTTTTGTCTTACGTGGCACACTCCGTGACTCTACCCAATTGAGGCGCATGAGAGATATTCAGATACCATGTAAGTCAAACAGGTGTACAAATTTACAAAAAATAATGGGTTCGGGGGGGGGGGGGGTAATAGGATCTTAGCTTAGTTAAGTTGTGTCTCTGTGATTTCGGTCATACTTTAGGGTGATGGGGGGGGGGGGTACTTGTACCTTTTCTCTAATTTTACTATATCATTCTTTGAATATAATTAACTCAACATTTATAACAAATATATTGGGGAAATGAATGGTACTTCCTCTAGTCTATATTAAGTGAACTGTTGGGATATAACACTCCTCATAAACAAAACTATTAAGGACAAATATTAAAGGCTATTTTTCATTATTATTATTCCTAAACTATTCTCCTAAAAATGTAAAGTAGTTAACACTATCATTAAAAGAAAGGATATATATATAGAAAAATTTCCAACTAACAAATATCTGTAACTTTGAAAAATTCACTTATTTTGAACTATAAAAAAAACTTATGACAGTCACTTAATATGGACTACAGGGAACAAATCTTAATAGTTTAGTTGGCTGATTACATTGATTTTGTTCATCTTGTTGGTGAAAGTCCAATTTATCAAGAACTAATTGATAAAATATCTCTTGATTTTTAAATTCGACAAGTGAAAGTAGACATTTTTAAAAAATAAAGTTAAATGGTCAAAGTCACACTTCCGTTAACAATTGTTCTCGTTTGTACCTAAACTATAACATATATGTATTAAAACACACATCATTTAATAAATGATTGTATGTAGTGTGCACTCTCTAATTGTATGGAAAAAAAAGTAACAGTCCACATGAATAAATATTTCCATTTATGCAGAACTAAAATAATTTTTAGTTTAAAACTTAAAGGGGTAAATATTTTTGGATAAAAATATAAATCGAATCATTTGTAAAAATTCATGGGTCATTTGTAAAATGATTCACCCAACATCTTCATTCTCCAACAATGATCCTCGTCCTCAATTGTGGTTTGTGCCTTCAAATTGCTATTGTCCATTTTGTCCCTCCACCCTCCCCTATTAAGTTTTAATAATGTCATAGATTCTAGACAAATGAAGTCAAAGGATAGTTAAGAAGGTGGTAATCTTTGATGAAACTCAGGTAAAACTTGAAAGTCGGAAGAATGACAAGAAATTTCTAAGGAGAAGGTGTGAAGGAAGTAAATTGAAAATGGAAGAACATATATAGATTTTGGAAAAGAAACACCAGCATTGCCTGGATGGTCGGCCATGGTTTTTAACCAATCACAGGAAGACACGTATTCAAAGCATGATGGACATGTGTCACATCAAGAAATGTCAGAGGAATTTTCATATACTTTCAGCCAAGAATTGAAGTTTACCATTGTCACGCCCCGAGCCTACACCCTGGGCGGGACCGGCACCCGGAGACCATTTCTGGCCCCAAGCGAACCCTTGGCCTGGCTTTCTTAACTCAATACTTAACTTGGAACTTGAGCCTTAGAATGAAGTTAAAACGTTCAATGAAGACTCTTGGAAAACCTTAAAGACTTGCTTTGACTTACTTACTTCTAAGCTTAACTTCACTTGAATTGGAAACTAACTTCACTTGAATTGGAAACTAACTTCACTTGAATTGTAGTTTTACTTGACTTTTGGAAGTACCTTGGAGTGTTGGAAACAACTAGGAAACATAGGTATAATACCTAGGAACATGTATATAAAAAAAAATGGTAAATGAAAGGGAAGGATTGGTGTCCTTGGCACTAGGAGAGGTGCAACAGCCCAGCCCCTTTTTCCCCAAAAATCCGACTTTTTCCCCTTGTTTCTTTCCAATTCTAAACCCTCTCAACCTCAAGGTTTCAGCAGCAACACTTAGAATCATAAAGACCCTTATTATACAATAGATTCAACTCAAAAATCACAGCCAAAAATCTGTACTAAATCAGCAAGAACTTCAACACAACACCACTACAACTTCAACAACCAATAAATCTTCTCTTGGAATTAAAAACGAGTTGGTGTGTGGGGGTATGAACCAACCAACACTAAGGATCATAAAATCCCTCAATATACAATAGGTCACAACTCAAATACACAGCCCAATCCTGTCCCACAACCAACAATAACTTCAACAACACAACTAACAACATCAACAACAACTAACAACTTCAACAACTTCAACAACAAATCCAATCTCTTCTCAAATCATAAAAACGAGCTTGGTATGTGGGGGGAAAGGATAAACCCACACTAAAGACTCACATACCTTGATAGGGATCACCCCCGACGAAAATCCACAATGATCTTGACAAATCTTGTTGATCTCCTCTTTCTTCTCTTCTTCTTCTCCTTCTTCTCTTCTTCTTCTCTTGAACCCTAACTCTTTCTCTTTCAAAATGGGACAAAATGATCCAAATATCAGCCTAATACAACAATATAAGCTCAAAAGAAATGATTTGTGAAAAGACCAAAATGCCCTTAAATTTCCGGAACGGAATCCCTGCCAACTGCCCAACTTTCAAAGATCATAACTCGTTCATACGAACTCGGAATCGAGCAAACTCAGTGGCGTTGGAAAGATCGTTCCACAAGCTTCGAAACCATAACTGGAACTACTCCTAACTCATCCTGAGATAGGAGTTATGACTGCTCAAAGTTGGCCAAAAACTCACTGATTTCCACACTTAGCCAAATTTCCAGATTTTTGAACTTAGCCAAATTTTCCATATTCTGGACTGCCAAATTTCCAGATTTTAAATTTTTCCAAAAAATGACTATTTCCAAATTTCAAGCTTCTTCATATTCATTTTTAAATTGTCGGATGTTACAGCCATCTTTCTGTAACAATTCATTGAGTACCCAAAAAAATGTGGTACAATCTATGGAACATCCAACAACTTCTAAGCAAAGATTCGAATTATCCTTTGTATGTGTATAGGTCTGAATCCAATGAATTTTAAGTTTTTCATATATATATTAAGGACCTTTACAAAGTTTAGTAAGTACATCAGATATGGTATAGGGTCGTAAGGAACCTCAAACACCAAGCCAAGTTAAAAACATTTCTATCAGCTATGTTTTCACATGAGTTCCTACAAGGGTCAACTTCAAATGACCATACCTCTCAGAATAGTAAAATTTAGGTGACCCGTGACCTATCGAATTAAAGCTCTAAAATATTTCTTTACAACGTCACTAACTGCTCGTCAACTCAATTCTCGACTAAAATGTTATCTGATTTTACTAGAGAGATGTAAAGTATTTATAGCTAGTCGACGTCACTTATGCACATATAAATTATATGTCGTTGAAATATAAAATAATCAATCAAACGGTGAAGTTTAATAGCATTATAGTTTTACCACTAAATATAATTGTTCAAATAATAATCTAATCATCTTATACTCAACAATTAAGTCGATTGACAAAGCTCACCATTCATCAGATTAAACTTGCATTTCCCCCCTTAGAAAATATGGTTGCACTTCAAGCCTAGTAAGAAGAATCACAAGCACAATAACAACAATATTTGGATATATCAGCATGACAGATACGCTCAAGTAAATCTTGGTAGTATAGTTAATGGCAGAACAAAATAACACATATTGTTAGCTCTATTAACTATATGTTGTAATGATGAAACTAATCCTAAATGATCGGAAAAAAAAAGAGATACATCCAAATTCTGTGAAAAGAAAGCATAAATCTAAACACGAAAGGAAGCCAAACACTACCAGAATTAAGAATGATTCATAACCAATTGTACTAGAATCAAGGAGATTGACTCGAGTAATAATGAAATCAAGACGAGTGAGCAACCTACTAGAAGGAAAGCATACCCTATCAGAATCAAGGAAGATTGATTTGCATCAAGGAAGAATGACTTTTCTAAAGATGGAAGCAAGTTAGAACACACTTATCCTAGTCACTATTTCAACTTGTAAAAATATTGTATTTAATATAGTTAACTTGTGAAAAGAAAAGAAAAGGAGAGATTAGAAAACTATACGAGTAGATGATGTTACCAACAACTGAATTGTAATCTTTCATGTCAAGGAGTTCACAATAGGCTATTTGTCTAATCAGAAACATTCAAGCTCGAAAGAAATCAAGGGGATTGGATTAGGCACCTCATCAGTGATTCGAACAAGTAGAAAAATCTTTGTATCAATTGTATCTTTTTTCTCTTTACACCTTACATAATATGTTTTTTTTATCTAATCGTCTAAACTCTAGGGTAGTTAACATGAAAAAATCAACAAATGTATATATTTGTGTCCTGGATTAAACAATACTTGTAGAAAGAGAATCACATTTGCACATACTGAAATGTCCTACTCAGATACAAATATTCAAATCAAAGTACCAGTTTAACACAAACAAGATGATAAAGAGGGCAGATAAATTACTAGTGTTATCCACACAACTTTCCTTTTTGGATGCATCTTGAATGAAGACTCCTTTCATAAGCTGATATGATTATCAAATTGGTCATTCTGGTAACTGTAAACCTCAAATGTAAAAAATATAACATCATAAGAAAAAAAAGTACAATTCATCAATTAGTTATACCTTTGCCTTGATTGATTCAATACGATGCAACAACTCTTTTCCACTTCTTTTTTGTGAGCTACGTAAAATACAAATGCCAAAATTCAAAATCTTTTCGATGTCAGCACGAGAAGCAACAGATGTGCAGTTGTTTAACAGCTTCAGAGAATGTGGAACCAAATCCATCCATGAATCACAGTATCAACATAAATACTGTGCATCCAAATTGATGCTTCCTCCAATTGTCCCAGCCATGTAAGCTCATAGAGCACGGTCTAGATGGGAAACATGTCCACATATGTAGCCAGCTACTGTTGCCTCATATCGAATGTAACTGTAACCATCATAGTCTGAACTAATAGTTTTGCAACAAAGGATACAACAACAGGCTCGGCAAAACAAGGCTCAATACAACAAATATCACAAAGAATGGCCGGAAAAGGATTTTCTACTGTTAAACTGCTACAAATTTTCTTACCAGCCTTACAAGTAATGGATCTTCTAGGGGAATCAGGTAGTAAAGACTGCAATTTAGTCCCTGAAGATGTAGTCCTCTCTTTCATATCTGAGTCAAAATCAATATCTAATTAAAAAGAAAACAAATTTGGCATCAGGTCAATAAAATGATGTTGTAAGTATTTTTTTTAATTGATGCAAAGAACCGAATAAATATCTACATGCTATATACCAAAGAGACCTGTCGAAGCTAACCTTTTGAGCTTGGCGACTGCTTCGAAGGAATCATCCAACTAAATGAGGCAAAAAAATGGTTTATATCCATGTCAGGATACTCAGACTGGAGATACTTTTTAACTAAGATCTTACTTTGAAAAGGATTTTTCTTTCCACCTTTTGGAGCCTTAAAATGCTTCGGAAAAAATAAATTATATCTCTAAAGGTGCCTGAACTTGTGACTCTTTTCCCTGCCCGCTTGCCCTATTTATCACCAGCATTTGGCCAATCTACTTGAGCATACAGTAGTCCTTCGCCAGAGTCATACTCTGAAACTGGATAAAGTTGAAGCCCAATTTCATTGATTCTAGAAGCATTCCCATTATATACAACATGTGCACGACTCTGCCCAACCTAATCTTTGGCAGACATTTAGCTGGAAATATTTGGATTCCATGTAAGCCAAAAAGGTGTAAAAAATTTACAAAAAAAAAGGGTTCAGCGGGGGGGGGGGGGGGGAAAAGGGTTTTAGTTTAGTTAAGGGGGGTCTCTATGATTTCGGTCATAGTTTAGGGGGGAGGGGGGGGTACTTGTACCTTTTCCCTAATTTTACTATATCATTCTTTGAATATAATTAAGTCAATATTTTGACAAATATATTGGGGAATGGAATGGTACTTCCTCTAGTCTATATTAAGTGAATTGTTGGAATATAACACTCCTCTTAAAGAAAACTATTAAGGACAGATATTAAATGTTATTTTAATTATTATTATTCCTAAACTATTCTCCTAAAAATGTAAAGTAATTAACAACATCATTAAAAGAAAGGGTAAATATGAAGAAAAAAATCCAATTAACAAATATCTTGAACTTTGAAAAATTCACTTATTTTGAACTGTAGAAAAAACTTATGACAGTTCACTTAATATGGACTAGAGGGAACAAATCTTAATAGTTAAGTTGGTTGATTACATGGACTTTTGTTCATCTTGATGGTTGATGTGAGGCAAAAAATACATATTTTTAATCATTATTTGCCTCACATTTATTATTTAAATCTGTCCTTTTTGTGCATTAATTTTATGGATTGTGCTAAATAATGTATTTTATTTGTAGGAGTAAATTGGAGTAAAGTTGAAGAAGTTTGAAGCTAAAACGAATTAAAGATGAAAGATTATAGAAGAAAATCAAGCAAACAACTTAATGAGATTAAATTGAATATAATAATATATAAAATTATATGCTGCAAAGTGCACATTCAACCGGAAACTTGAATGGAGAATATTACTGCTGCCACATGGCAGCCAAGGAAGCCCCGCAAATTGTTGAGGCGGTTCAGCGTGAAATAGGAATTCAATTCCGTTTGCGTTTTGATTTCCTAATTTTTCTTGGATTCAATTATTTTAATTAGGGTTTTCTGCATCTATAAATAGTCCATAGAAATAATTATTGGAAAAAAAAAACCAATATAGAATAAGGAGGAGGCACTTTTGAAGAGAAAGTCGTCAATACTTTTTAGGGTTCTTTTCTTCTTCTTCTTCTTATTTTCTTAGAGATTAGTAGCTAAAGCCCTTGTTCTTGGGCTGTAGCTACGGATTCAATGTTGATTATTTAAGGTTTTCGAATTAATTCTTGGTTGTCATTATAAGTTACTTCTATATTCTTGTTTTAGTATTTTGTGCTTGATCACCATGAGATAAATATATTGTCTAATCTTAAAATCGAACGAGGAGGGATTAGATAGACCAGAGGATATAGAGAGCTCGGTCCACCCATTAGATTGAGGTGATTAGTGTTCAGGAGTGACGCCCAGACGAACACCTTGCTTGGTTATGAAATAGGATGAAATATAAATGCTCGCTAGTTAGATTATCTATCCTCGCTCAACGATGTAGTTAGATGGCTAATTGGGGTAGGCAGCGAGAGGCGAACCACCCGGATCATACTATCAACCCTATAAACCAGTAACTTGACAATTGAAATTAATTCTAAGCAAAAAATATGATACATGAAATCCTATACATGCTGCATCCCTGGGATTTTCCAACTATTGTAAGAAATTTTATTATTTTGTTCTTGCATTCTTCTCTTTTGGTTCTGTTAACTAAATAAATTAGATCAGTATAATTTAGTAAAAATAGTTAATTGACAAGTCCTTTGGATTCGATAATCTGGTTCTTTTAAGAGCCACTATATTACTTGCGCGACTGCATACACTTGCGTGTGCAATTGGGAGCAACAAGTTTTTGTCAAAATCCAATTTATCAAGAACTAATTGATAAAATATCTCTTGATTTTTAAATTCGACAAGTGAAAGTAGACATTTTTAAAAAATAAAGTTAAATGGTCAAAGTCACACTTCCATTAAAAGTTGTTCTTTTTTTCTACCTAAACTATAACCATATATGTTTTAAAACACACATCATTTAATAGATGATTGTATGTAGTGTGCACTCTCTAATTGTATTAAAAAAAAGATGTCAAGTAATAGTCCACATGAATAAATATTTCCATTTATGCACAACTAAAATAATTTTTAGTTTAAAACTTAAGGGGTTAATATTTTTGGATAAATATATAAATCGGATCATTTGTAAAAAGTCATGGGTCATTTGTAAAATGATTCACCCAACATCTATATTCTCCAACAATGATCCTCATCCTCAATTGTGGTTTGTGCCTTCAAATTGCTATTGTCGATATTATCCCTCCACCCTCCCCTATTAGGTTTTAATTATATCGTAGATTCTAGACAAATCAAGTTAAAGGATAGTTATGAAGGTGGTAATCTTTGATGAAACTCAGGTAAAACTTGAAAGTCGAAAGAATGAAAAGAAATTTCTAAGGAGAAGGTGTGAAGGAAGTAAATTGAAAATGGAAGAACATATATAGATTTTGGAAAAGAAACACTAGCATTGCCTGGATGGTCGGCCAGGGGTTTTAACCAATCACAGGAACACACCTACTCGGACCATTAAAAGTGGAGGGACATGTGTCACATCAAGAAATGTCAAAGGACTTTTCATTTTCTTTCGGCCAAGAATTGAAGATTTTTCCATCTTTATATCACAATTCTTTGAGTACCCAAAAAAATGTGGGACAATCTATGTAACGTCCAACAACTTCTAAACAATGATTTGAATCATCCTTTGTATGTGTATAGGTCTGAACTCAATGAATTCTAAGTTTTTCATATATATTAAGGTCCTTAACAAAGTGTAGTAAGTACATTAGATATGGTTTAGGGTCGTAAGGAATCTCAAACACCAAGCCAAGTTGAAAACATTTCTATCAGCTATGTTTTCACATGAGTTCCTACAAGGGTCAACTTCAAACGACCATACCTCTCAAATAGTAAAATTTAGGTGACCCGTGACCTATCGAATTAAAGGTCTATAATAATTATTTCCAACGTCACGGACTTCTCGTCAACTCTACTCTCGAGTAAAACGTTATCTGATTTGACTAGAGAGATGTCAAATTGACCGTGTGGTTCGCGTGCTTGGTAGCGTGGGCGCACCACGCTAGGCCATTTTTCCAGCAGCCCGGTTGGGCGCACCGCACCAAACAAATTTTCGAGAGTCTAGATTTCAAAATGCTCTATTTATTAAGTTAAGTTGGTGGGTCATTATAAAATTCATCTTGGACGACCTGGGGCTTATTTTCTCTCAAATTCTCTAATCTCCTGCATCTTTAATACCAAACTATGTTACTCTCATGTATCTAAATTAGTTCTAAAAAATTTCAATCTCTAATAAAAAATTCTTAATAAGATTCTACATCAAATATTTTTCTCATATCTAGCCAAAACAAGAACTCATCCTAAAATTCAAGAAGAGACTTTTAGGGCTCCTCTTCGAACATAGAGTTTCAATTAGAGTGATTAAAGGTATGTAAGGCTATTATAATGAGTTAATGCCCTACATCTAAATTTCAGTTAGCAAGGTTCAACTAGGGTTTCAAACCCAAGGCTTACTACATTCGAGGGTTCTACTTACTTTCTTATCATGAATTATTGATTTTGTTGTGTCTATTTCAGCATATTAATTGATTGGACAATTCTTAATCATTGATCATGTTTATTTCACCCCATTAACCATATTTTATTATGAATTTTATGAAAGCCTTGATATATCAGTTCTTATGCATTACCTTCATGAAGAAAACAAGGCTAGTTTCAAGAAAACATAATCAGTTTTAGAGAAAGGATTTTCAATCAATCTTTAAAGTAATTTCAATGCATTGATAAAAGAGTATGCAGAACAATAAGTCAAAATAAGATTTTCAGAAAAGCATAGTCCAGTCATTTAAGTTCAGTTCAGTTTAGTTTTAAAGAAATATTATTGAGCATAGACTCAAAGTATCAAATTTTTAGTTTTCCCCTAAAGGGGGACATCTTTATAGTATGAACATTATTGCATGTTTTGGGAGTAATATTTGATAACAATTGATAAATCTGAGACCAAAAAGAGTTCAAAACTATTCTGTATTTCTATCCTTTACAATTGATACACTATCCACTATTTATATACAAAGGTACAAGCATAATTCTAAAACAATATCATATCATATCTTGCACAATATCAGTGGTGTGATTGTGCTTAGTTCAATTAGAATATTGGTCTGTATATTTAAGAATCATATCAAATATTTGGAATCATAACATATATGATTCGGAATCATATTTGATATGGTTAACATCCCCTCTCAAATTGATGCTACTTGTCAAGAAGCATTAATTTGGATAATTATAATTGGTGTCTGCTCCTTGTCATCGCTTTTGTAAACAAGTCTACCAATTGATCATGCGACGTGATATGTCGATGATTAATGACTTGATCAACAACAAGTTCTCGAATATAATGGCAATCCACTTCAATGTGATTTGTGTTCTCATGGTGGACCGGATTTGTTGTTATTTGTAGTGCACCAGTATTGTCAACATGTAATGTAGTGGAGCCATCAACTGAGATATGAAGTTCTGCCATCAATCAATGTATCCATATAATTTCAGAGCAAGTAGCTGACATTGATCTATATTTTGCCTCCGATGATGATTTTGAAATTCTTGGTAGCTTCTTGCACTTCCATGAGACAAGTGATGATCCGATTAACATACACCATCATGTCATAGACTTTCGTGAATTTGGATAACCTACCCAATCTGCATCTGCATACCCTTTGAGATTTTGAGATGATGTTGAATGAAAGAAAAGACCTCGATTAATTGTACTCCGAACATAGAGAATGATTCTGAGGAGGGAAGAAAAATGATGCTGGCAAGGATTTGTAACAAATTGGCTCAAGACTTGAACTGGATAAGAGACGTCAGGTCTTGTTATTATCAAATAAATTAGACAACCAATGAGCCTCCTGTACAATGTTGGTTCTACAAGTCATTTTTGTACTTCACATTGATCTTCATAGGTTTGTGAGCTACCTTCTGATCACTTAGACATGCTTGTGTGACAATATCCTTTGCGTACTTCCTTTGGTTTAGCATGATACCATCCTGCAAATATTCAACCTCCAACCCCAAAAAAATAAGTTAACTTGCCAAGGTCCTTCATTTTGAAAGTTACATTAAGAAGATTCTTGAGTTGTACAATTCCATTCTCATCTTTGCCAGTTATAATCATATCATCCACATACAAATGTAAAATTGTCATACTAGTATTAAAGTGCCGGATGAATAATGAATAATCAGAAACACATTGAGAAAATCTAGCATTCATGATGGTAGATCGAAGCTTCTCAAACCGTGCACGTGGTGCTTGCTTGAGACCATAAAGAGATTTCCGAAGATGACAAACCATATCAGGTTGAGCTTGGTTGTACCCTGGGGGAGGCCTCATGTATATAACCTCATGTATTTCACCATGCAAAAATGCATTTTTCACATCCATTTGATAAAGTTTCCACCATTTGATGGATGTTATAGTGAGCAACACACGAATTGTAGTCATCTTTACAATAGGAGCAAAAGTCTCCTCATAGTCCAAACCATATTCTTATTTATATCCTTGAGCTATTAGTCAAGCTTTCTCCCTCTCCAATGTGCCATTAGACTTCATTTTCACAGAATAAATCCATTTGCTCCTAATAACAAAAACTTCAGCCGGTGTAGATATCAAATCCCATGTATGATTTCCTTCTAAAGTCTAAAGTTCCTCTTCCATTGCCTTTATTCGGCATTCATGACTTGATGCATGTTGGTAAGTAGTTGGGACAAAAATAGAATTCAAAGTAGCAAGTAAGGCATACGATCGACTGTATCTACCTGGAAGAGTATCCATATCGATCTAGGGCAGATATTTTACGTTCAGAGTGACGGAGAGAAGGAATGGAAAAATTTATTTGGTCACTTGGTACAGGTTCACCATCAGAATAATCATTGTTGTCAAATGAGTCAATGAAAGTGGTATTCAATAAATTATGTGACAAAGTACTATTACCTGAATTATCCGTAGGAAATGTATTTGATTCACTTAGGATCATCAGTAATGCCATTAGGGTCTTCATTGGGAGATGTCGGATTTTGTACCTACTGATTCTCAAACTTGTACAGAAAGGAGACAGAGCCTGATTTTGTTAAAGAGGTAATAGGGTAAGCAAACAGATGCTCAAAGAAAATTACATGTCTGGAAACAAGCAATTGTCGTCTCGAAGAATCATGACAAAGATAGTCCTTTTGAACATCATAATAACCCAAAAAAAACACACCTCACAGCTTTAGCAGATAATTTATGATGTTCATGCCTAGGTAAATGGACAAAAAAAACACAACCAAGAACTTTTAGATGAGAATAATCAGGGAGTTTATCAAAAAGAACAGAATATGGACTATCATATTTGTTAATGGTAATGGTGTGTCTATTTATTTAATAGACAGAAGTTTGGATGGCTTCAACCCAAAATATTTTAGGAACATTTGATGTATCAAAAAGAGCTAATGTGGTTTCCAGAACATGTCTATTTTTTCTTTCTACAACCCCATTTTGCTCAGGTGTGTATGGACTAAGAGTGTTGCGAAGTAATGCCTCTCTCTTTAAAAAAATCTATGAATTTTGACTTTATGTATTCCCCATCTTAATCAGATCGAAATTTTTTAATTCGTTTATTGAACTGAGTCTCAACATAGGTGACAAATTGTTGTATGATTTTAGGAACATCACTTTTGTTTTAAAAAAGAACACCCATGTATATTGAGAAACATGATCAATAAACAAGATAAAGTATCGATACCCAATCTAGGTGAAATTGGTGCAGGACCCCATACATCACATGAATCAAATCAAAAGTAGAGTTGTATGCAGTAGTATTACAAGGAAAAGGCAGTTTATAACTTTTGGATTTAGCACAATTTTCACAAGGAAATTTTGATTAACAAACCCATGATTTCTTATTCAAATGAAGATAATATTGTAACATGGAAGAAAATTTTTGAGCATGTGGATGTCCAAGACGATGATGCCACAAGTACCACATTTTATTTAAGTTAGCGATGTCTCCTTTACTGGTAGATAGATAACATGCATGGTGAGGTGTTTAAGACATGTACAACTGGAACATTCTCCCAACTTTATTGGTAGATAGATAGCATGCATGGTGAGATGATCACCTTCTCTGTCTCCAGATTCTAAACAACACAACCAATATGTGAGCAAACAACAAGGCAATTTTGTTCCACCAACTGTCCAACCAAAATAAGATTAACAGTAAGTTTAGGGACAAAAAGGACATTAGTGAAGCAAGATGATTTTCCAATCTTAGAGGTAGGTAAAGTATCACCATTGGATTTTCTGATGGAATTGATAAAGAGTGTAAATTATGGATATCTCTTGTCATATGGTTAGATGTGACCGAATCTATATGCCAAACCTTTGAATTCTTAATTAATTTCTTACCAGGATAGGCAGCATTGAGAGCACTGGAAATAACCCTGGGGAGAGCAGCTGCAACTAAATCTTGTATCATCTTTTGAAGTGCTTTCGGATCCAAAGAAGATGGTGTGATCTCTACTTGACTCACTTAAGCTTCAGACACTTGATACACATTGTCCTCTCTTTGACGCGTGTTTGGCCGTCGATTGCACTCCAAAATTATATGGCCAGGCTTCTTACAATAGTTGCATATGTTTCTTTTCTTGCAATGTGACGTAATATGGCCATACTATTTGCACTCAAAGCATTATGGTCCAGACTTTTGAAATGAGCTCTAAGTATATGATTTATGAGTACATTTTGATGTATACATAGCCGCGTCAATTGTGTAGGACGAATCCATGGATGCCAAAGTATTGATGCGCGTCTCCTCACGAATGAGTTCTCCAAAAACTACATCGATGTCCGGAAGAGTTTCTCTATTAAATATGTTAGCTCTAATAGGCTCAAAGTCAAGTCTCAATTTCATGAGAAATTGGACAACTCGAGTCTTCTTCTTCTCGAACTTAACTTCCTTGAGCCTGTGGAAGAAAGGTTTCCTCCAACGCTTTGGTCTTGTTCTGACCAAATTGTCATAAGTCTCGAATAATAAATCTGAATGTCTTTATCTCCCTGTTTGTATTATGAAAGTGTATGCTCCAACTCATAATCCCAAGCATGATTACATTGAGAATATACTTTTTTGAGATGCTTCCACATCTCTACGTCCAAGTTGAACGGACGTAGACTGAGTGCAACATCTGCATGTACATAATTGAGGATCCAAAAAATTACACGAGCATTGTTAGAGTGCCAAACTTGTTTTTCCTTGTCTTCATTTGGCTCAGTTGTTGATCCATCCAGGATTCCAAACAAGCTTGTCCCTTGAACATAGATCCGAAAATGAAATTCCCACATCGGATAATTTTTCCCATCAAATTTGGTAGACAAAATGTCGTGAGAATGTGACTCGAATAGAAAGACAGGAGATATCTGATGATAGAAATCAAACAACAATAAGGATCAAATTAAACTAGTTTCTGAAGAAAAAAAATTAGGCTCTTGATACCATGATAACAATTCAGAAATTAGAGACCAAAAAGAGTAGAAAACTATTTTGTATTTCTATCCTTTACAATTGATAAACTATCCACTTTTTATATACAAAGGTACAAGCATGATTCTATCACAATATCATATCTTATCTTGCATGTACATAATTTGTCCCGAATATTTTAGAATCATATCAGATATTTGGAATCATAACAGATATGATTTGGAATCATAACAGATATAATTTTGAATCATATCAGATATGATTTGGAATCATATCAGATGTGATTTGGAATCATAGATGACATGGTCAACAGTATTGAGCACCGATTTGGGTAAGAGTTAACAACTCAAAACCCATAAATTGTGTCGCTAGCGTAGATAGGTGTAACGACCCGGAAAATGATAGGTTGAACTAGAGCCTTGACGTTTGGGTTAGTGTGACTTTAGGAGGATGTGTATACTGTTTTAGAACTTGTTTGAGCAAGGAAGAAGCCTAGGGTGCAAGCAAGCACCTAGACTAGAAAGATAGGGTGAAAGAAGTCTTGTTCTTTGGTGCGCCTTTTGACGATGGGGCTGTTTGGTCACCCAATGGGATGGGAGAGTCGCTCAATGACCCCCTCCCCACTTTCGCCTAGTGGACTTCCCACGTAGTGAGCCTACTGGAAAATTGGACGAACCAAGTGTGCATTTGGTGAATCGCCTAGTGCACTTGGCAAGCCGAAGGTTCCAAAGGGCGAACAAGGTGGATGATCACCAACTAGCTTGGCTTGTCGCTCTTCTCCCCTCCTATCACCTAATGACCAGTCTACTTAGTGAGCTCACTGGAACAAAGGGAGAACCAAGGGTTCACTTGGCGAGTCGCCTAGTGAACTTGGCAAGCCCAAGTGTCCAATGGGAGAACTAAAACGGGCAAGGGCTGAAATTTTAAGTTAAGACTTTGGGGGTCCTTAGCTCTTTTCAAAAATTGACCATACACTATTCTTTTCCTTGGAACTATATAACATTCTTAAGACATAAATTCCTTTCATTTAAGTCATTCCAAATAGAATCAAATGAAAGTCTTCCTCTCTCAATAGTTCTCTCTCTAGCTCAAAGAAGAAGAAGAAGAGGTGAAAGCTAGGGTTTGGTAATTTCAAGGTGGTTCTTCCTCAATTTTTTTGGAGAATATTAGTAAAGGTAAGGTGGTCTTAATCCTTGTCTAATTTTCCATTAAAGGAGCCAAATCCAAAGTTATTTCAAAGTATGAAAAATCTAGGGTTTTACTCAATCTCATGGGCTCTTTCCCCAAACGATTTCAAATGGTTTCTAATAGCATATATTGATTGTGTTGATGTTTAATTGATGTTTTATGATGAAAGTACTCCATGAACCCATGATTTTCCTTCAACTCCTAAAATGTACTTTTATGAAGTGGGTTTTGATGATTATGAAGGTTTATAAATGAAACTTGTCTAAAATGCTTTGGGATATTGATTTGCAACATTATGTATGTTCTTCTTATTTTAGATTGAAGGTTTGTTGCTGACTTCTGAGAATGGCCTTGAAAGGGCAATTTATGGTTATATTACTTGTGAAATAGAATTGTGTTTGAATTGTTGATCCACTTGAGAGGTGGAGGTGTTTACTTACTATGCATATTGTGATTATGGCCTCGAAGGCATATAGTGAGTAATTGAACTATGTTCATAATGTTGTATATATGAATGTGATGTGAAGCATGTGTGTGATCTAAATGGATGGAAGATGATCATTTTTAGAAGCTAATTGTGTTAGGATTGAATATTATATGTCTTTTGACACTTGTAAATGATGGTAATCATGTGAAAGGATATTCTCACATACGCACACACACATGAATAAATGAATGAAGTATAATGTTAATGAATGTTGAGTACTATTTGAAAGGCTATTCTCTATTGTACTCTAATGAATGAAAAGACTTGTTGTGAAAGGACTTTCTCACAATAAGGGGATTCTTAGTTGAAAGGCTATTGTCATCTTTGAATCTATGAGCTTTCCAATGAATGAATGAATGTTGGGTTTGGGATGGATACTCATATGAGTTAAGGTGGGGTATCTAGTAGCAATCCCTTATCCCATAATAAAATAATGTGGTGAATGAGATGTACTCCGTGGGGATTAATCCCAAGCATCGAGTGGATATGGATTGGGATGGGTGCTCATCTCAATTAAGGCGGGGCACCTAGTAGCAATCTCTTGAGATGGATGCTCATCTGAGTTGAGGCGGGGTATCTAGAAACAATCTCATTATCTCTTAAACTATGTCCCCACATAGGTCTAGCTAGTAGATCCATTTAAGGCTAAACAAATGATGGTCCTACCTTAGGCAAGTAGGAATCCCTTTATCCGGTGAGGGTGACACCGGGATTCCATTTCAAGCTCACATGGTCTATGTCGGTGAAGGCATACCCCCACAAAGAATGTTGTTGAACCATGGCTTCTTAAGGATGTACTACTTAGTATAGGTGGTGGAATGGGACGCCATTTATGCATTGCGCAAGTAGGCATTTGAGAGAGCTCATGGTGTGTTTCTTATGATGTTAATGAATGAATGGGCTCTTGTGATGATGTGTTAATGAAGAATGTTGAGCTAATGTATAAATGAATGAAAGACCTCTAAATGCTTAAATGTAAAGATGCATGTTATACTTGGATTGTATTATGAGCTACTACCTTGCCATGTCTTATTGTATACGTATCTACCTTATCTATGGTGACTTCAAAGGGGTACTTAGTGTGAGTAGTAATATGGGATGCTACTTGCACATTGCACAAGTATGACTTAGGGTTGTCATAGATGTTTGTCCTAATGTGATGATGTGATTCATGTAAGGTTTATGTCTCTTAAATGCTTTATTGTGTAAAGGTTCTTATCTATTGTAGCTTTGAGGAATACCTAGGTGTGATATGAAAAGGTAGTACGGCTGCCACTTCATGTCTTACTTAGGTGTATCTTAGGGTAACTTTAGATAGAGGTCCTAAGATGATGAAATGACTCACTTGACGAATATGTTTAGATGTTGTATGTTGGTACTAGTTGAGCATGATTGCTTGTAATGTGAAGCAGGATAAATGGTAAGTTTACCTTTGGTAATCTTAAGGTGGTACCTTAGTGTGGGTAGTGGTATAAGACGCTACCCATACATTGTACAAGCTATAATTGGAGGGTTACTTAAGGTGGAACTCAAGATAAAGGTAAAGGGATGTATGTGATTTCTGTTCAAATGTGAATTATGTGACTTTGTATATTGGTTGTGACTTATATTATACCTCTTGTATTAATGTTCATAAAGTTTTACAAAAATGGCATTGAAGCATGACTTCCAAATGAAATGTCTATTTTAAGCATGTTTTTGCATGGTCATCATACTTAGTACATTTATGTGTGCTAACCGATATTCTTCATGCTTTACTACAAGTGTAGGTTCCGTCAAGTGACCGTTCTCTCTAGTGAAGCTTGGAATAGAGTTCCTTCCAAGACATCTTTTGGTATGTCCTCATAGTTCGAGAACAACACGTTTATGTTTCCTTTTATTCATGTAATAGACTATTAGTAGTCATTTCGATTGTAAAGGGCCGCATCCCAACTATGTTTTTTGATTGTCTCTAAGATGGCCATGTGAGACTTAGTCTTGTGCTGTGTCTTCTGAAAGATTGTTTAATGAATGTTTTGAATCGTATGGTTTTATTAATTCTGCACTATTTCTATTACCTATGCGATGAATGAATGCTATGAGGCTTGTATAAGACCCCTTCAGGGTCGAGTACGTCGTGTTATGACTAGGGGTGCTCTCGGGTCGTGACAAACATGGTATCAGAGCACAAGGTTTTGGGAATGGTTTTAGGGTTGATGTATCATAAGCCACATCTAGTAGAGTCTTTTTCATCAGTGTGAGTCGCGACACATCTATGAGCGAGAGGCTATAGGACGATAGAAAGTTACCCTTCTTTCATATTCTTGAAGTCGTGCCTTAGAGTGTGGTTTTATAAGTGTCCTCTTCCTAATCCTTCTCTTGTGTTTATAGGATATGCATATAAGAAGGGCTAACGAAAAGAGGGCACAAAAGGAGAATGTGAATGTGGAGGTTCCCCCTCAAGCTCCGCAAGACCCTCAAGCTCCTAATGATGAAGGGGCCATGACTAATGAGGAGATAAGGGCGGATTACCAAACTTTGACCTAACTCATGACGGTTCAAAGTCAAACCGTCACAAATCAAGCTCAAGCATTGATGGCCCAAGCCAACCAAGAAGTTAGACTCCGTGTAGAGCCCAATGTGAGTACCATGGCCTCACGGTTGAGAGATTTCACTAGGATGAACCCTCCTATCTTGTTGGGTTCCAAAATGAATAAAGACCCACAAGAGTTTTTGGATGAGGTTTATAAGATAGTGCAATCTATGGGGGTCACTGCTATTGAGAAAGCCGAGTTGGCCGGGTATCAATTGAAAAATGTGGCCGAAGTGTGGTACACGCAATGGAAAGACAATAGGCCTTTAAGGGAAGGTCCCATAAGTTGGGAAGTATTTAAGAAGACCTTCCTTGATAGGTTCTTTCCCCATAAGAAGAGGGAAGCCAAAGTCGAGGAGTTCATCAACCTTCGCCAAGGAGGTATGAGTGTCCAAGAATACCCCTTGAAATTTACTAAGTTGTCCAAATATGCCCCCTCTTTGGTTTCTGATCTGAGGGAGGAGATGAGCCGCTTTGTCACCGGTGTTTCGGATGTTATTGAACAAGGGTGTCGAGCGGCAATGCTCCATGACAACATGGATATCTCAAATTTGATGGTACATGCTCAACAAGTTGAGCCTAGGAAGAAGAATAGAGAGGCAAAAAGGGCAAAACCCGAGGAACAAAGTTAACCAAGGTCCAAAAAGAGTTTCTACAACCAAGAGTCCCCAATGGATAACAATGATAGGATGTCTAACCCCAATGGAAGTGGTTTTTCTTTTTAGAGGCCTAGATGTGACAAGTGTGGGAAGCCACATTTGGGTAAGTGCCTTGCCGGCACGGATGGGTACTTTGGGTGTGGAAAGAAGGGTCATAAGATGAGAGACTGTCCAACAATTTCGGTAAAATGGAGAGAGGCCAAACCAACTTCTCTAGAGCCCGGATCTTAATGCTCCAAGGAAGAATCGTTTATATGTTCTTCAAGAAAACAAGGACAAATGAGCCAATCCGGATGAAGGTACCGGTAAGATATAGACCCTTTTTATTGTGATGAGGTCCTTATGTTGTTTTTGTGTTAGCCTTAGTTAGGTTTTCTCCTTAGTGGGGGATGGTATGTTGAATAGTAAGGTTGATGAGAGTGTTGATATCCTTATACCTTTCCTTCTATTCCTATTCAAGCTTGAGACCAAGAGTTCCTAGTAGCTTGTTTCATGTGTTGGAGTCTTTTGTGAAAATGAGTTTCCATGGTCTCCCTATTTTATGCATGTTCTATTTGAATTCTTGTTAAATGAGAAAATGATTTTTCATAAATGTGTTCCTCATGTTGATATGCATCTATAATGAGTTGCTTAATTATTTCATGAGTTGACTTGTTGAACATCCCTAAATATGCTTTATTGAAAAGTTGCATAATGTGCTTTATGAGAAAAAAATTGCTTGTTGTGCTTAATGATGTTGTAATTAGCATGTTGAAATTTGGGGGAGGAAGTACCTCCAATGAAATGAAGAATGTGAAGTTTTGATTGCAAAATGCATTTGTAGACGTAGTACCTACTTTCTTGTCGTGTTTTGAGCTTGTTGATGTGGAGTTGATATTTCCTCCTATGCTTATGCATTTATATTGATGTTGCATGCATGATTAATAGGTTGTTAGTCTCGACTCGTTCTCCCTTAATGTGTTTTAAGTGTCATTTGAGGACGAATGTTCCTCAGTGGGGGATAATGTAACGACCCGGAAAATGATAGGTTGAACTAGAGCCTTGATGTTTGGGTTAGTGTGACTTTAGGAGGATGTGTAGACTGTTTTACAACTTATTTTAGCAAGGAAATAGCCTAGGGTACAAGCAAGGATCTAGACTAGCAAGATAGAGTGAAAGAAGTCTTGTTCTTTGGTAGGCCTTTTGGCGATGGGGCTGTTTGGTCACCCAATGGGATGGGCGAGTCGCCCAATGCCCCCCCCCCCCACTTCGCCTATTGGACTTCCCACTTAGTGAGCCTACTGGAAAATTGGACGAACCAAGTGTGCATTTGGCGAATCGCCTAGTGCACTTGACAAGCCCAAGGTTCCAAAGGGCGAACTAGGTGCATGATAGCCAACTAGCTTGGTGTGTCGCCCTTCTCCCCTCCTATCGCCCAATAATCAGTCCACTTAGTGAGCTCACTGGAATAAAGGGCGGACCAAGGGTTCACTTGGCAAGCCCAAGCGTCCAATGGGCGAACTAAAACGGGCAAGGGTTGAAATTTTAAGTTAAGACTTTGGGGGTCCTTGGCTCTTTTCCAGAATTGACCCTAAACTATTCCATTCTTTTCCTAGCAACAATATAACGTTCTTAAGACCTAAACTCCTCTTATTTAAGTCATTCCAAATAGTATCAAAAGAAAGTCTTCCTCTCTCAATAGTTCTGTCTCTCGCTCAAGGAAGAAGAAGAAGAGGTGAAAGCTAGGGTTTGGTGACTTCAAGGTGGTTGTTCCTCAAATTTCTTGGAGAATCTTAGTAAAGGTATGGTGGTTTTGATCCTTGTCTAATTTTCCATTCAAGGAGCCAAATCCAAAGTGATTTCAAAGTATGAAAAATCTAGGGTTTTACTCAATCTCATGGGTTCTTTCCCCAAATGATTTCAAATGGTTTCTAATGGCATATATTGATTGTGTTGATGTTAACTTGATGTTTTATGATGAAAATACTCCATGAATCCATGATTTTCCTTCAACTCCTAAAATGTACTTTTATGAAGTGGGTTTTGATGATTATGAAGGTTTATGAATGAAACTTGTCAAAAATGCTTTAGGATATAGATTTGCATCATTATGTATGTTTTGGTTATATTAAATTGAAGGTTTGTTAACGACTTCTAAGCATGGCCATGAAAGGGCAAGTTATGGTTATATTACTTGTGAAATAGAATTGTGTTTGAATTGTTGATCCACTTGAGAGGTGGAGGTGTTTACTTACTATGCTTATTGTGATTTATGGCCTCGAAGGCATATTGTGAGTAATTGAACGATGTTCATAATGTTGTATATATAAATGTGATGTGAAGCATGCGTGTGATCTAAATGAATGGAAGATGATCTTGTTTAGAAGCTAATTATGTTAGGATTGAATAATATCTCTCTTTTGACACTTGTAAATGATGGTGAGTATGTGTAAGGCTATTCTCACATACACACACACATGGATAAATGAAAGAAGTATAATGTTAATGAATGTTGAGTACTATTTGAAAGACTATTCTCTATTGTACTCTAATGAATGAAAAGACTTGTTGTGAAAGGACTTTCTCACAATAAGGAGATTCCTAGGTGAAAGGCTATTGTCATCTTTGAATCTATGAGATTTCCATTGAATGAATGAATGTTGGGTTTGGGATGGATGCTCATCTGAGTTGAGGCGGGGCATCTAGTAGCAATCCCTTATCCCATAATAAACAAATGTGATGAATGAAATGTACTCCGTTGAGAATAATGCCAAGCACCGAGTGAATATGGATTGGGATGGGTGCTCATCTCAGTTGAGGCGAGGCACCTAGTAGCAATCTCTTGAGATGGATGATCATCTGAGTTGAGGCAGGGCATCTAGAAGCAATCACATTATCCCTTAAACTATGTACCCACATAGATCTAGCTAGTGGATCCATTTAAGGCTAAACAAACGATGGTTCTACCTTAGGCAAGTAGGAATCCCTTTATTCGGTGAGGGTGACACCGGGATTCCATGTCAAGCTCACATGGTCTATGTCGATTAAGGCTTACCCCCACGAAGAATGTTGATGAACCATGGCTTCTTAAGGATGTACTACTTAGTGTAGGTGGTGGAATGGGACGCCATTCATGCATTGCACAATTAGGCATTTGAGAGAGCTCACGGTGTGTTTCTTATGATGTTAATGAATGAATGGGCTCTTGTGATGATGTATTAATGAAGAATGTTGAGCTAATGTCTAAATGCATGAAAGACCTCTAAATGCTTAAATGTAAAGACGCATGCTATACTTGGATTTTATTATGAGTTACTTCCTTGTCATGTCTTATTGTATATATATGTGCCTTGTCTATGGTGACTTCAAAGGGGTACTTAGTTTGAGTAGTAGTATGGGATGCTACTTGCAGATTGCACAAGTATGACTTAGGGTGGTCTTAGATATTGATCCTAATATGATGATGTGATTCATGTAAGGTTTATATCTCTTGAATGCTTTATTGTGTAAAGGTTCTTATCTATTGTAGCCTTGAGGAATACCTAGGTGTTGTATAAAGAGGTAGTATGGGCTACCACTTCATGTTTAGATGTTATATGTTGGTACTAGTTGAGCATGACTACTTGTAATGTGAAGATTGATAAATGGTAAGTTCACCTTTGGTGATCTTAAGGTGGTACCTTAGTGTGGGTGGTGGTATGGGACGCTACTCATACATTGTACAAGGTATAACTGGAGGGTTACTTAAGGTGGAGGCTCAAGATAAAGGTAAAGGGTTGTATGTGATTTTAGTTCAAATGTGAATTATGTGACTGTATATTTGTTGTGACTTATATTATACCTCTTGTATCAATGTTCATGAAGTTTTACAAAAATGGCATAGAAGCATGACATCCAAATGAAATGTCCGTTTTAAGCATGTTTTTGCATGGTCATCATACTTGGTACATTTCTATGTGCTAACCTATATTCTTCATGTTTTACTACAAGTGTAGGTTCCGGCAAGTGATCGTTCTCTCTAGTGAAGCTTGGAATAGAGTTCCTTCCATGACATCTTTCGATATGTCCTCATAATTTGAGGACAAGACGTTTATGTTTCCTTTTATTCATGTAATACACCTTTAGTAGTCATTTCGATTGTAAAGGGCCGCGTCCCTACTATGTTTTGTGATTGTGTCTAAGACGGCCATGTGAGACTTAGTCTTCCGCTGTGTCTTTTGAAAGATTGTTTAATGAATGTTTTGAATCGTATGGTTTTATTGAAAAAGGTTTTAATTACGTACTATTTCTATTACCTATGTAATGAATGAATTCAATGAGGCTTGTATAAGACCCCTTCGGGGGTCGAGTACACCGTGTAACGACTAGGGAGTGCTCTCGGGTCATGACAATAGTATCCTGTCGTTGATTCGTGCGAATCCTCACAACCTTGTTTATTGCTTTTCAGATGGATCCATAGGTTAAATTTTGTTGTCCTATACTCCGGCAAGGTATAGGATGACTGGAAACATGGGCTAGACATTGTATTATCATGAGACTCATAGTGATGGTTTTCGGTTAAAAAAACTCTCCAAGAAAAGTAAAGTATATTATTTTAGTATTTTGCTATTATTGCATATCTCGTTGTAAAGATTTAATGATTTCTCCTCATGTTCATGCTTTCTTTTCAGTTTAATAATTTATTTCATTCAGTCTTATTACATACCGTACATTTCATTTACTGACGCCATTTAATGTTGCATCATTTTATGATGCAGTCTCAGGTACTCTTGATAGCAAACGTTCAGTAAGACCACTTTCCACTAGCATTTGGTGAGACCTCCTCACTTCCGAGGGGCTCTAATTTAGTTAGTATAGTTTATTTAATTTTTCAGTCATTGTTAGTTGAATAGTCAGGTAGTCACTAGTCTTGTCCCAACACCTATCTTTAGTTAGTAGAGGCTTAATAGATAGACAAAGTCAATTAGTCAATTCAGTCTTTTGTATTCAGAAGTTTAAACATTATTATCATTATTCATATTCAAATTTATTTCAGACTTTAGTATGAAATATATTTAATTGATTTTAAATGTTCATTTTATAAGGCTTCTGCTTGTATGTTTAGTCTTCCGCTCAGTAGTCAGCCAGGCCAAGGGTTCGCTTGGGACCAACAATGGTTTCTGAGTGTCGGCAATGTCCGGGGTGTAGGATAGAGGCATGACAATCTATATAGGGTAAAACTAATCAAGATTGATAGATAGATAAATCATAAAGTGACATATGGCATAAGCAACAAGTCAGGCCTGACTAAGAGATTGACACCACAATGTGACCCCACCTAGCTCCGAAGATGCATCATCAGATACGAGACACAAATCAGATAAAGTAAATTTGAAGTTCAACCATTTTAAGGAAATTCATGATTAGTGAGTAGCAATAATGTGTATTAATAGGTTTCATGAGGCTTGATGCGCAAATTTTGTTCTCGTCTTATTTTCATTCACTTATAGAAATTTACTTGCTTATGCTTTGGAAATTCATGCTCTCAAGTTATATTTCATAAATTTATCCATCCATAGACGGACAACTTGTGCATATTTTCTACAATATCTTTTATCTAATAAGTGGGGAAGTGAGTTAAGAGGTGTAGAAATCATTACCCAAAAGTTGAATCATTGAAAAAGCACTTTGATTTTCTCTTTCTCTATTTCAGCACTTTGAATTTATAGGGAAAAATGATGAAAGTAACTTTACAATATATTTTTTTTTCAAAAGACAGGACATGTCCTCTTAAAACACGCTCGAAACTAGAGAAAAAGAAAATTTTCAGCCTTGCTGAAAATGTCAATGTTACTGTCAAACTGAAGAATATTTGTTTATCACTTGATAGAAGGAAAACATCAAAACAAGTTCGACACAAAATATACAATCATTTATTAGCAGTATAGGGAAAAAAATACATACTATGTGTGGATTTAAGAAGCTAGATTTTATTTTATTTGATTATCGAGAAATCCCCATGGTTGATAGGACGAATAATGGTCCTTCCTCCCTAGATAAATACCATGCATTTGTCTTGGCTATGGTCACTTTTTCATAATATCACAATAGATATTTGATAGCATGATGAATTGATCAACACTTGAAATGCATTAAACAATGGTTTTCATCTTTCCCTCGGTGAAACACAACCATACCTATAGATTTTAACAGCTAATATTTGAAATATAGAACATAATATTTATGAGCAGTAACAGTACGAATCCACATCTAAGATATTATGCTATGTCCATTTGTGGTTGTGCCACCATTTCTGCTAATATTACACAGAATTAAGTAGGGCTGATTGTCAGTGCATTAACCCGCTCAAAATATCTTCTGAGGATGTACGAGTGTCCTGTAAAAAGGCCTTAGAAAGGAGCTTCCTACATGGTGGTGGCCATTGTTGCTAAGCTATCAACTTGTCTGTTCTATTCTCCGTAGATATGGATAACCTTTGGAATACTCAGCCTCTGGAAGAGGCACCTGCAATTAGCCAAAACTGAAAAGTTAGCGTTATAAAGTAACTTAACTACTTCATGGGCTGTAAACTATGCAGAAAAGTTATAGTCAATCCATGTAAGGGAGCAAGTAATTCATCTTAGAAACACTTTTGTAATTGAAATAAAATAAACAAATCCTAAAATCCTATGTAACTTGAAAGCATCCAATATTCACATATAACAACCGAACTAGAGTTTCAATTGAAACGACATAAGACGAGGTTTTTCATCTCACTTGGTGATACATAACAATTGTACCTAGTTCGAAGTTCAACTTACATACAATTTACAACTCTACTTAGGAACAAGATATTAACAAATTATATAGATATCAAAGCCCTGGAGCATGATAATTTTGTGTTTATCTATAGTTACATTGAAGAAAAATAAAATTAAGAGAAGAATCCCTAACAGGATCCCAAAATTGTTGCATCAGTAGTCCTTCCGATAGAAAAATGAGACACTAGGCTTTCAATGTAAATTTTCGCGCAGCAAATTTCTGCGTAGCAGCAGTCATTTTCAGAGTTATTAAAGTCAATAGCGGCAAGACGGAGTGAATCATCCTTTGGATTGTATATTGCTGGGGAATGAGAGAACATGAAGTCTGTAGTTTTGATGATTGGCAAAGAGTCATGATGGATTGTAGTTGTGATGACTGACAGAGAGTCTTGATGTGTAACAAATCATTGTTTGTCAACATCAAAAAGGGGGGAAATGTTGGGAAGTAGGAGAACATATAAAGTAGTTTTGATGATTGATAAAGTGACCATGGTTCACTACTTGTTGTCTTATGTGTACTCTACCAGGTGAACCAGGTTCTTAGACGTGACTGCAGACGACCTGCACAATTATGAGAGATTGCGGCAAAGAAGAAAAAGAGCAAAAATAAAGAAGGAAAAGAAGGAAACAAATATGGAAAGAAATAAATAGGGAAAGAAATAAAGAAGTAGCAATTCAAGTCAAATAAGGAAAGAAATAAAAAAGTAACAATTCAAGTCAAAGGAAAGAAGTATATATACACAAATTCAACAAGGAAAAGGATTTGTTATTCCTTTCCTTGTAGAAGTTGATGAAGGCAAATCAAATTCTATAAAAGGTTCAAGACATTGAAGGAAAAAGTTGTCTTTGCATAAACACAAATTGAGAGAATTTTCCAGCAAAGCCAGAACGATACCTATTGCATATTCATGAAATTTATCATCTTGAGAGCAATAGTTATTGGAGAAAAAATACAGGGCTTCATCACAGAAACGTAGGGACCAGGTTCATGAGTTTTGTTCCTCTCTGAACTATTTAATGTGGAAGTCCGGTCGATTAAAGTCTAGGGTTATTAGTGTTTGTTGATTTTTTCTAGGTTTATTATTGAGTAGTAATAATTCCTAGATTGTTTAACAAGAAGTGGGTTTGACTTCTTGGGGAGTAGAGTCTTGAGAGAATTGTAACAAGAAGTGGGTTTAACTTCTTGAGAGAATTGTAACAAGAAGTGGGTTTGACTTCTTGGGGGTAGAGTTAAGAGAGAGCTGTGAGAGAATTGTAACAAGAAGTGAGTTTGACTTCTTGGAGAGTTGAATGTTCGATTATAGTTAATCGTTGGAGAGTTAAAGGTACTAGAGTTAGTTCCTTTTGAGTTGTAATCCTGAAAAGGACGTGAATCTTGAAGTTAATAAGACTGTGGTGTGGTTTTTACCTTCCTTGAGTTAGAAAGGTTTCCATGATAAAATCTTTGTTTTATTGTGCTGCGACAAAAGTACAAGAACCTAGTTCTTGTATTGGGGTTAGATTTCTTCAATTGGTATCAGAGCATGTCTTTTCATTAAAGGACTCACATATTGAAAAGGATCAATGGTTACACCACCTACACCACAAGAATGAGTTTCTCAAACTCGACCACCATTGTTTAATGGAAAGTATTATGGATGGTGGAAGAACCGCATGATGGATCACTTACTAGGAGAAAACCCAGACCTATGGGAAGTTGTGTTGGACGATCTAACCATACCCATGAAGAATGGAACTGATGGAACCACTCAAGTACCAAAGGATAGGAAAGAATGGAATGTTGCGGATAAACTTGCAATTCAGAACAATGCTAAAGCAAAAAAGATCTTGATATGCGGAATAGGTCCAGATGAATTCAATTGAATCTCATCATGTCAAGATGTAAAAGCAATATGAGAAACTCTACAAACTGCGCATGAAGGAACAACTCAGGTAAAGAAGTCTAAAATTGATAATTTGAATAGACAATACGAAATATTTCAAATGGCAGAAGGTGAAACAATCCAAGAGATGCACACCAGGTTCACTGCTCTCATTAATGAAATCTACTCTCTAGGAGAAATAGTTCCCAATGGGAAGGCAATCAAAAAACTTTTGAGTGTTCTTCTAAAGTCTTGGGAAAGCAAAGTAGAAGTCACTACTAGAGTTAGTTCCTTTTAAATTGTAATCCTGAAAACGGACGTGAATCTTGAAGTTAATAAGATTGTGGTTTGGGTTTTACCTTTCTTGAGGTAGGAAGGTTTCCACGATAAAATCTTTGTTTTATTGTGCTGCAACAAAAGTACCAAAACCTGGTTCTTGTATAGAGGTTAGGTTTCTTCATATATAATTATATTAGTTGATTCAAAACCAACCACAATTTCACCTTTATTTGACATGAAAGATGGAAGAATGTGTGAAAATAATGGAAGAACTTGCAAAAATAGGGAATAATCATACTTGATGGTTAATATCTTTGTCCAAGAGTTTTTCATAACCCAAAGAGACACACATTTTCCCCAATTATTAGCATAGCCACAAAGATCACTTCCATATAGTTGTCACGCCCCGAGCCTACACCCTGGACATAGCCGGCACTCGAAGACGATTGCTGGCTCCCAAGTGAACCCTTGGCCTGGCTTACTTAACTCAGCGGAAACCTTAACTCAACAGAATAACGCCATGCAACAAAAGGTCATAAAATAACCTAACTGATAAAATCTAGCCAAAAAGGCAACTCGAGTTTCAAAATAGAATATTTATATATATACATAGATGAGAGACTCAATACTAGCTGACTGACTGTCTATGAAGCCTCTATAATACTGAGATGGATGTTGGAACAGACCCTACAACATCCTAATAAAACAAAACTTGGAAAAACGAAATAACAGAGTCCTCCTAAAAGCAAGGAGGCTTACCACTGACTCTGGAGTGCTCAACTAGATCAACGGTGTGCTGGACGATGATCCTGGGTACCTGCGTCTGCATCATAATAAGATGCAGGCCAACTGGCATCAGTACATGGAATGTACGAGTATGCGAGCTGGACAACTAAACAACAAATTAATCTTGAAAGGGGTACAAAAGAGAACTTACCTTGGCTCTATTCAACTCATGAGTAACTGAACTCAATATAATGTAATAAGATACATGCAATATATAAAGCTTGTAAAACTATTTAAAACATGATGTCAAAAATCATATTTATAATATCATAAAAATACCATGCTCCCTCTCAAAGTCTACTTGTGCAATGCATGAATGAAGTCTCATACCCCCATCCATACTAAGCAAAACCCCTTGAGGAACCATGCAATTTCTACTGTGGGAGTTTCTCTAACCGACAGCCACCACTATAAGCCTAAGTGGTGATACAGCGTCTTGCCCACGCTGCCAGAATTGTCATATACTTTGCCGTCATATAGAACGCTTTAACTTTAACTTAGTGGATCCACTAGCTTAACTTACGTGATCATCTAAAAAGTATGACCTGTTAAATCCTATGTTTGGCTACATGGTTCTTATGGAGAGTTGAGTTAATATGAACTCGCGTCCCCATTTTAGTGCTCAAAAGTACTCGCAAAATATACTTTAGCTCATATGTTTTTAAAAACAAACTTCTTTCTCTAGTTTGAATTAATTGCTCAAACTACCCTCTTAAAAGAGGTAATAGCTCTTGAAAACTCTTTCTAAAAAGAACATATCAAAACCATATTTTAATATGATCATTGATGACTCGGGAAGTCATACTGCATAAACATTGATGATATATCTAGAGACCATACTGTTTAAACATTATTGACATACTCGGTTGTCATACTAATCATGTTTTAGAAACTCTTTCGCAAAACTCATCTTTTTCTTAAAACAAATAGTACTCAAACTGCTCAAAAATCTTTTGGAAATCTAAGTTTCCTCTCATCTTAAATGTGAAAACATTTATAAACTTCTTTGGGAATACTTAGTTCCCTAATAACTTTTGAGAAATGAACTTGACTCTATACTCTTTACTTAACTTGAAACTCTATACTTTTTACTTAACTTGAAACTTGAGCCTATAAATGAAGTTAAAACATTCAATGAAGACTTTTGAAAAACTTTAAAGACTTGCTTTGACTTACTGCTTAACTTCTAAGCTTGACTCTAACTTCACTTGACCTTGATCCTAACTTTCCTCGAATTGAATTATGGAATTCAAGGGTAATGATCTCATGTTTATGGATCAGTTTGTGATTTTTAGATGTACCTTAGAGTGTTGAAAACAACTAGAAAACATAGGTACATTACCAAGGAACATGTACGAAAAAGTGGGGAAGGAATGGGAAAGATTGGCGTCCTTGGCGCTCTGAGTGGCGCGGGGCGCCAGCCTTCAGACTTTAGAGGGGCCTGCTGGGCGCTTTGCAAGGCGTGCTGCCCCAAGGTTGGAACTTCAGAGCCCCTTTTGGGGTGCGTTGGCTGGCGCGACGCCCCAACCTTTTCCCCAAAAAAATCCGACTTTTCTCCTTAGTTTTTCCAACTCTAAATCTCCTTAACTTCAAAGGTTCCAGCCCCAAACACTTACAATCATAAAACCCCTTAATATACAATGGATTCAACTTAAAATCACAATCGGAAACATGCACCAAATCAACAAGAAACTTCAACAACACAACCACAACTTCAACAATCACAACCACAAACTTCAACAAACACAACCAATCTTTTCTCGGAATTAAACAAGTTTGGCACGTGGGGGAATGAACCAACCCAACACTATGATCTCACATACCTTAATAGGGATCACCCCTGACGAAATCCACGACAATCTCTACGAACCTTGCTTCTTGTTCTCCTTCTCCTCTTCTCTCTCAAAGCCCTAACCCTCACTTTTTAAAAGGGAAAACTGATTTAAAATCAGTCTAGATCCTTAATATAACCAAAAGAAATGGTTAGGGAAAACACCAAAATACCCTTACAAATTCGGATGAACTTCCAGGTGCCAACAACCCAACTTCCAAAGGGCATAACTCACTCATACGAACTCAGAATCGAGCAAAGTCAGCGGCATTGGAAAGATCAGTCCAAGAGCTTTCCAAACATAACTTGAAATACACCTAAATCATCCTGAGCTAGGAGTTATGACTGTCTGAAGTTGACCAAAAACTCATTTTGTTTCCATACTTGACTAAATTTCCAGATTTTTGAATTCTTTCCAAAAATTGACTATTTCCAATTCTAAGCTTCTTCATAGCTATTTCAAATTGCCGGATGTTACAATAGTCCCAATTGCAAATCGTAGTTTCCTTCTCCGTGAGGTGGTTGCTCCATCTTTTCCAATTTCTCATTGACCAAATCAATATAAAATATGTTAGGATCACTAGAGTCATCATTAACCCAATAAATCTTCCCATTAACAAACTTACCTGAATTTTCTATAAAATCCCTTTTCTGATCAAGACAATGAATGTTTCTCCGAGAATCGGTCTTTAGACTATATATATGGACCTGAGTATCATACGAATATTGTCCATTATAGTAAGTACATGCCACTACTTTATAATCATCACAAAATTTATCATATCCAAAACCATATATGACACATATAGCATCCCTCGAATTAGTTGTACAATGGGGTACTTTCTTGTACTTTCTAATGGATGGATTCCATAGAAACAAATTGTTTGACCAATCAACAAAAAATAACCCATTGACATGATTTATATAACGAATCTGTTGCTGTTTTTTCATGGGAAAATTAAAGTAAGATGCTTCCGTCGCATTAGACTCATAAAGTACAGGCCTAAGAGACCAATCCTTAAGATTATCATCATCATAATCACACCACATGAGCCTATGGTGAGTGTTGTCCTTGTTATTAGCTGATAAGTTAAGTTGAGACTTGATAAACTCGGGACTAGATATCAAATCAAGCCAAGATTTTGAAACGGAAGTGAATTTTAAGAGGGATTTCACCGGAAGCCTAGAGAGGATTTCCGTGATGAGCTCTGATGGAAGAGTAGGGATTCCCAAGATCGATTCTAGCATTGGAATTGATGAAAATCGAGAGAATGAAATTTAGTTGTTGCAAATATTTTGAGAGTTTTACTTCTGCATGAAATACAAGAGTTTTACTGCGATTGTGGTAACCGTAAAATTCAAAAAAGTCTTCTTTATATTTATTTTGAGAGTTGAGAGTTCCTTACAATATTGAAAACCCTAATATTTATGAGAGTCATCTATATTTATTTCCCACATTCATTTATTTATTTCTCTATTAGTTACTTCTAAATTCAATAGACTAAAATAATAATGATAATTAAAGAAAATACTTACTATAGTTACTAGGGGTAATGTGGTAAAATCACAACTCATCCAAAAAAAAATCACATCATTTTCCATTCTTGTCTTCTAAACCCAACAACAACTTCTTGATTCAATCAACAAAGTTGATAGAATACACTTGAATGCAGTGATCTCCCTGTTCATTATTGCATCTGTTGGATTCATCGAGGATTTTTTTTTTGCCTTGTACGGATATTCTCATCACTCTCTGCTTCCATTTTTCCAGAAAACTAGTAATAGTCTGAATTCTCTATACTTAATCTTTATGTCTTGTACATCTTTCTGGAGCCAAACATTTAGGAAGGTCTCTTTATTGGCGCGTAAGTCTCATATATATATTTGGAAATTGAGTTTTACAGATGATTACGCGGTTTGTGTATGCATATGCAGGTTTAATGTTCATGCACCATATGTTGTAGATGACCGTCGCTGCCAACTGGGACTGCTCTTTAGTCTTCCTGAATCACAATCGGCAATGGACCGTTGGCCATTGAGTGTCATATATACCTTCATGCCCTGCATGTGGGGGAGTACACTGGCATCATCAATAGTCAACAGTTTCTTGGGTCTCAACACTTTCTTGATCGTCCCTCCGATGGTCAAGAGGGTGAGTGAGATTGCCTTCTTAACAGGACAACCGTTAGGTTACTACGGATCATGGTCCCTATTTGACGCGCTCTAAGCCCGGCCCGCGTGCGGTTAGGTGTTCTAGTCGATGCTTATTGTGCCCAATGTGGAGTGCGAAATTGTAAGAAGTATATGATGTGGAGTGCGAAATTGTAAGAAGTATATGATTTTGCCCCCAAAGTACAGAAGAAACAAGATAAAGTAGAAAGATTTTTTATGAAATTGTAAGAAGTGTATGATTCTTTTGAACAAGACAATTTTGTTATGTTTTTTTTTTTTTTTTTGAAATACAAAAATCTATGATCTCCAGATTGCATCGCGCAATGTACAGGAAGAGACGATACAAAGTAGGATGATTTTTGATGAAATTGTAAGGTTCTAATTAACAAATTAAATTTGTGAATTGAAACTTGTAAGGTGTTGATATGAATGAGTATTTTGTGGCAGAGATATGCTGATTTGCCTTACTGGAATGAGGTAACGTTGCTTAAGCATTACGAGGAAAAAGTTGGAGGTGCGAATGAACAAATTGCTGATCAAGATTGGGGTGTTAATGAACAAGATGTAGGCACTAATGGTCAAGATGGAGGCGCTAATGATCAAGATAAAGGTGCTAATGAGAAAAATGTTGTTCAAGATGATGCATATAGAGTCTCGCCAATAAACTGAAGGAAGATGTAGATCAACTGAATAGATAATATGATTTATGAACCAACAAATGCAGACATTGATACTTTGTTACTTTTCTCTTTAGTTTGAATTTGTGTGGGGAATAAAATGCTTTTTTGGAGTGAATCGATAATAATCAAAATACAATGAAATGTTCAAGGAAACTTTATTTATGTATGTCTATCTGCCTTCATACATATGTTATTCTTCGAGTTTCTCAAAGCAGGCATATTTCATGGAGTCTCCGACTGCCGGAGCAGGACTCAAAATCCTGTCAAACATAGAAGAAAACATCAAGGAACAGCATGGCCAAGTTAAAGACATCAACAAAATAAAAGAATAAAATTCATGAAGAAAAAACTGATCACCCTCCACATCGATTGGGATTGATTATTGATTGAAATCACAACCAAACCAATTTAATCAATTTTTAAAATATTAAAATTAAACCAATTTAAATATAATGGAGTAATTCATTGAGTAAATTGCCAGACACAAACTTATTAAACTTTGGAGTAATTCATTGAGTATAAAATGGAGATTCTTTGATCAAGTTGTTCTCGACATCTTCTAATTCCTGCAATGTGCTAGCTTCAGAATAACTTTTTGAATATGCTTGATCTCTTGAAACAAGGGTTATGCATCTTTCTGATGCACCCCTACAAGGATGTTTAGTTTAATAAATTTGCAGAAACCATAAAAAAGAAACTGAAACATGAACGATTAAAAGGGAGAAATAGAACAAAAGGAACTACTAGCATTTACTTCATCTGTAATTAGAAGATCAACCTCAGATTGATTATACACAGCAGGCAATCAAGGGAAGGAAACCTTCCGTTACGACAATCCTACATACCTACTTTGAGGCCTTAAATTATATATATAGCAACCACGATTCATGTCATCGTATACATGGTAACTTTGAAGTGATGTATGCTCAAGGGACTTGACTGTATCATCAGTATATATAGTAACTCCTAAACTGATGGTTAACCTGATTAACAACAAAATGCATGGCCCTTGGCAGATTAAGGACATTATTTATCAATTCTCTTTTGTTCATATTTATTGGGAAGGCAATATGGTGGCTATCAACTGGCTAATTTTGCGGTGATACAGAGAAGCTATGCTCATTTTGAATATATTATGAGTGGAATTATTAGAAAATGAAACGGAAAATGGGAATGCGTGAAAAGGAGAGCTATATTTCTGAAGTTAATGATCTGTGAACATCCTGAAGTTAATACAAGAAAAACAGAGCTTTTGAAGTTAATAAAAGCAATGGACTGATCAAGAGATCTTGTAAAAGGATGCTTTATGGTTCTATATGCAACTTAACTTCCCTTTTCGACACACAACATACCTACTTTAAGGCCTTAAAATGAAACTAGAATAGTAAAGTCACATGAACTGAAGAGAAAAACAGAACACCGACTGTAGTGTCTCCGTGCAATGATATTCCAAATTTGAACATATTTGACAAAGTTCTTAAATATCTAGAATCAAGCCTGGAAATGAAACAGTGCATTTCGAGTAAAGTGACTGCATCACCAATCCAATAAAAAATAAAATTTATCCCAGAAAGAGCCAGCTTTCCACTTTCGAACTCTACCAGATACCAGTTTTGATTTTCTCAATCAAATTTGTAGGTTGTTACTTCTTGTAATTTATCACGCAAAGGCTTGCTTTCATGACTCGAACTCCTCATATTCATTAAACGATCCATAAAACATGAAATCATTTTATTAGTTGTGAAAAGGATGACTTTTCTAGGATGGCAATTCCATTGCAAATTCGCATCCACAAAAGTCTTAGGAATTTGATCTCCTATATACTGCAGTGATACCAAATTTGGAGCATTGATAATATCCAACATAGGATACGCTTCCCCAACGTCTAAATAGTATAGGTGTTCAAGAGTTGGGGTGTCAATTTTAACACGCTGGTTTCTAAATGTCTTAATAGTAGCTGACTTGATCCTTTGAAGATTCAACAACTCAATCTTTTCCAACCCATAACAATACTCAAGGACGAGATTGACAATCAAAGAACATCTATTAAGTAGTGTCTGAAGCATGTTATCGTCTAAACTTATAGAAGAAAGAGAAAGCTTTCTCAATGAATTGTAGTTCGCCACACCACCACTAGATAACGAAACATGCTTCAAATTAAAACCCCTCAGAACCAATTCTCTTCAAGATTTCGCTGCCAAGATTGTGAAAATAGGTAAGGTGTATGATGTATACCGAGGAACTCCAAATACGATATCTTTTACACCAAATACGCACCGTTCTGAAGTGCAATGTGAAGCCACTCATCAAACAAAGGGAAAATTTCATCATAATAACTAGAGTCTGATAATTCAAACTTTTCTATAGGAATTTTTCCATCCCGATATCTCTCTATGATATTATCCACTTTTTTCATATTACCATTAAGATAATCAACTCTGGATTCCAAATTGGGATGAGTCGACCAGGCTCGTAGCCATGTTTTGGAGAGAATGCTCATCTTGGTTGCTTCTTTAAAACTGAGAAAACAGCGTATTTTGTGAATGAGACAATCAGACAATATGTCAGATGTGGCTTTCATCACGATTAGTTGGTTGATCTCTATGGAAAAATTATTAGGGTTTGTCCTATTACATGATTCTTGAATTTAAAGCTCCGTTAAAACATAATTCAAACGTGTTTGCATAATTTTTTCTCTTTTTCTTAATTGCTTGCATATGTTCCCTGACTTTTCCGATTGACACTTATTCTAGGGAAAAAGGGTCTCTAATGTACCCTAAACTTTGAGATTTATAACTAATATACACCGTATTATAAAAATAACTCATATATACCTCTAGTGTTACACATCCGGTTTAGCTTGGTTACCAAACAGTGCAAAATAGCCACTTGTAATTGAATACCTTTGTGCCTACCGTTCCTGCATCCTATCGTTCCTCCAATGCTCAGCTGTTCCTAATATCGACTGCACTGATACTTTTCGTTTTTGTTTTGTCCTTTGTTTCTCCTTATTTTTGTTGTTGGTTCCATGTGGGGAAAAGAAATAACTAGAAGCTAGCATGCTTTGTAGAGCAGGATTTATGAGATGGTATAGATTTTGGTCTAATACCTTCGTCCTTGCAGGTTAGCTTGGAGGAAAGAATCAGTCTGTTGGTGGATGAAGTGAAAAATTTGAATTCAACGAGGGTAAAAAATTTAATATCACTGTTAGTAAATTTTTGATCACTTCTATTCTTTCACTTGATAGTGGAGTTTTGTCTTGCTTTTGACTTCAGTCTCATACCTGTTTACATTCATGCTGATAAGCAATTTATTTGTGTTTCTCTTTGATAATTTTCCTGGTCAAAATAAAGACTGAGAATAACTTTGGCATGAATATCAGGTGAGCTTGGAGGAAAAAGTAAAAGAGACGGAGAAGTAAAGAGAGAACTGGGTCCAAAAGGAGGTAATTTCTTATATCTTAATGCTTGTAGTTTTGAGTGGGCTTTGTCGCTAATACGCTCTTTTCTGAGACTAATGTATATTGTTTCAGTTGCGGTCAAGTAATAACAAGAATTTAACAAGCTAGGTATTCTGGGTTGCATGCCCTTCCCCCGAACCCATGCATAGCGGGAGCTTAGTGCTTTAGGCTGACCTATTCAATCGAATCATGTTATGCATCTGTCAAGTTGCTATGGATATTTCACGAGTAGCGATATGATGTGCTTAATAGATAGGTGAAAGAGCAATATGACCTGCTATGCATATGATTTAAGATGCTTGGCAATTTAGAGGAAACATATTCATAAAATATATCTGGCTTCAATTAAATGCTCATTGATATAATTGTTTAATAAAAACAGAACGGATACCAAAGAAATTGTTAAAAGAACAGTGAACAAAATTCAAGTCAGATGGTTTTGAATACTTGATGACATATAAAGTATGGCTTCTATTAAGAAGAATTGTATTTTTTCTTGATAATGAAGCCGTCAGGTCTGTTAAGGGAGTAAAAGACAAAATAACATGCAAGATGGAATCATGACTAGACAACTGATGACCTCAATAGTAATAAAGAACACTTTGGAAATGCAATTTATGATGTTCATTCATGTGGGTGACATTCAAAATTACAACAACTATAGCGGTATTTTGCTACTAACCCACACTCGGGGAGTTCGAGAGAAGGTGGTGAAGATAAGGTTGAGGACGGTGTGTCTATTACCGAGAACCAATTTGGATTCCTGCCGCGAAGGTCAACTACATAAGCCATTCATCCCATAAGTAGATTGATGGAGCAATATAGTGAGAGGAAGAGGGACTTACATATGATGTTCATTGACCTAGAAAAAGCATACAACAAAGTTCGTGGGGAGGTTCTTTATTTTTTTAAGACCGTGGTGTTCGTTTTGAGCACCTCGACTAATTCCATGGGATACCTTCCACCTCCCACCAGCAACAGATTCTAAGTAACTCTGTCCACCAAAGCTAAGACAGATGTAGAATTTTTTGTCTCCGTTGAGTTTTGAACCTAAGACCTATCAGTTGAGGAGCTTTGTGAGATCAATGCTCTTTTCTTCCATAACAAGATCAACAACATGTGCAAAATTCGAACACACCTAGTGGCTTTTTCATCCTGTCCCTTCACCAAAATTTAATAAGTCGAACAAAATCACTTCCAATCTAATTTGAACCGACAGTATAATGAAAACGGTATATTTGAACCAAAAGTAGAACTAGAGGGGTATATCTCTTGCTATCCCGATTAAATTTGTAGGCTTTTTTACTTTTACTTATTGTAGTTGACTAAGCCAAGAGTTGCTTCCATGAGAAGTAGAATGACTCGAATTCTTCATATACATTAATCGATCAATGAAACAACATTAGAGTAAAAGTGAAACAACAAGAGTTGACATATTGCCTGAACCTGTGATTCACAAAATACTCTGTTATCTTAATTATATAGAAGCAGCACATATGAGTATTCTCTCCAAAATATGGCTACAGGCATAGTTGACTAATCCCAACTTGAAATTCGCAGTTCGTTCTACTCATCAAAACATCAATATAGTAGATAACACATCAACTTGAAATTCGCAGTCCGTTCTACTCAATTGACAAGTTTGAATTTCTCAAGTTAGCAAGATTGATAAGTGCCTTGGTATTGCTCTTCATAATTTATAAAAATTATACATATCTTTCATCATACCCCTTCCCTATTTTTAAATTTCAGGCTTCAAACTCTTTAAGAGAACTGGTCCTGACTCAGTGTGATCTTTCATTAACTGCTAGTCATGTGGCGAATTGTCGTTCTTTGAGAAAGCTTTCTTCATCCTAGGATACTCAACATATCATCAACAATCAAAATGATTATATGTTTCATCGATCGATTACTGTATATGAAGAGTTTGATTCATTCTACTTCTCATGGAAGCAAGCTTCAACTTAGTCAATTAAAAGAAGTAAAAGCTTGCAAATTTGATGGGAAGAATGAGAGCTGGCAACTTGTGGAACTCATAAGCGGGGAGCTGAAAACAGGGGACCTTTACAAATTGAATGCAATAGAATTCACAAACATTTGGCAATACCTGGACGACATTATATTTAAATCTAAAACGTCCTGCATATGAACACAGTTTTTGATGTACCCTAAACTTTGCAATTTATAACTGATATACCCCTTATTATAAAAATAACTCATATATACCCCCATCATTACACAATTAGACCATATATACACTTTTCATAATCCAAGTATAAAATTCCTTTTATCAATTTATTTTGCTACTCAAGATAAGGTGAGATATGTAAGATTAAATTACCGTATAAATTTTTTATCCTGACATAATCTTAGAATTATTATCAAGTATTATATTGAGGCTCTAGAGGATATGTTGAGGGCTTGTGTTATCAATTTCAAGTGTAATTGGGATGATCACTTACCTGTCATTGAGTTTTCTTACAACAATAGTTATCACTCTAGAATCCAGATGGCTCCTTATGAGGCTCTCTATGAGAGAAGATGTAGATCTCCTATTGGTTGGTTTGAGGTTGGTGAAGCTGGGTTGATAGGACCAGACTTGGTTCATCAAGCTATGGAGAAAGTGAAGATCATTCAAGAAGGGTTGAAAACCGTGCAAAGTCGCCATCCTATATCGATGTTAGGAGAAGAGACTTGGAGTTTGAGGTAGATGATTGAGTTAACGACACCCGGGTGTTATGAGATGCGATAAGAAGGAGAAGCTTAGTCCCCGGTATATTGGTCCTTACAAGATATCTAAGAGGATTGACAATGTAGCCTATGAGTTGGAGCTACCATTAGAGTTAGCAGCAGTCCATCCGGTGTTTCACATTTCAATGTTGAAGAAGTATATAAGCGATCCTTCAATTATTCTACCTACTGGAAATATTGGTATTAAGGACAACCTATTTTATTAGGAGATACCCATTGAAATACTTGACCGTCAGGTTTGCAAGTTGAGAACCAAGGAGGCTGCATCAGTCAAGCTCCTATGGAGGAATCAATTCATTGAAGAAGCTACTTGGGAGGCTGATGAGGATATGAAGAAGAGACACCCACATATCTTCTCTTTCCGAGAAATTCCAGACCAAGTTAATAACTTTTTGTAAAACACTATTTAAGTTGATATGCTATGTTGTGTTAAATTGCATGTTGGTGTTTGACCTTGGTGTTAGATGTTGCCACCCTTATTTCTACTTAGAGTGATCTCATTCGAGGACGAATATTCCCAAAGGGGAGATATTGTAACACCTCGATCTTAGAAAGAGCTATTTTTAGAAAGAACTAAATTGGAAAGAGCCAATTTAAGTTTTGGGTCAACTTCAAACGACCATAACTTTCGGTACATGATGAGCTAGGTGGCCCATAAGGAATCAAATGAAAGGTCTCTGAGTCCTCTTTCCAACACCACCAAGTTTTCTAAATTTTGAATCCAGATGAGGGAGATATGCCCATTCGAGCTCAGCCTGTCCGATTAAGGAAAGTTCATCCAAATTAAAGAGGGGTATTTTGGTCTTTTCCTAACCCCATTAGCTTTAAACATTTTTAGTAATATTTTAGGGGTTTTAAATAACTTAGATCATTTTTCACAATTCTAAAATACGCTTAGGATCTTAGAAAAAGGTTCAAGAGGAGGAAGAAAGGAGAATATTCGAGTAATCAAGGTTTCTTACAAATCGTCGAGGGATTTTGCAAAGGATTTGATCCTAATGAGGTATTTAAGTTTTCATAGTGATGGGTTCATTCACACACAAGTCAATCATGAGTTTCTTTTACGAATTTCATCCATAAGATTGGGTATATTGAGTTCTTGATAAGTCTTTTGAAGTTTGTGTTTAATTTTTTCATATGAGGTTTTGTTGAGATCTTGCGATGAGGATCTTGTGGTTAAGTATTTTTCTTGAGTAATTATGAGTGGATTTCATTGTAACTATGTTAAGTCTAAGAATCTAAAAGATCTTGAGGTAAACCGTTCGATTCTAGGGGAGTTAGAGATGAAATTGAAGCAAGAAAATTCATCAAAACCTGGGTATAGGGTGGGGCGCTGCACCACTCAATGCACCCCAAACCATTTTATGTAGCTTAGGGGTTGGCGCTCTGCGCCACTCAGTGCGCCAATGTCACGCCCAAAGCCTACACCATGGACGGGATTGGCACTTGAGAACCATTATTGGCCCCAAGTGAACCCTTAGGCTGGCTAGACTCACTCACAGAAAATGTACTTAAATACAATCTTAAATAAACTGTCTGAATAGATAAACTAAGAATGTTTAGAAAATAACACTCAACTTAGCCAAAATAGCAACTCAAGTCTTTAAATCAAACAACTGAAATATCAAGACTAAAGAACTCATAACTAACTATCTATAACGCCTCTAGATACTAAGAGCGATGTCGGGACAAGACCCCCAATCATCCTAACAACTGAAATAACCAAAAGCAATAAAACAAAACATAACCAAAGGGATCCTCCGGAAAGCAAGGAGGCTCACCAACTGACTCTAAGTGCTCGACTTGATCAACAAGGCGCTGGATATTGATCTTGGTTACCTGTATCTACATCATAAAATGATACAGGCCAAATGGCATCAGTATATTGAATGTACGAGCATGCGAGGGGAAAGCTAAACACGACATAATATTGAACTGAATTCTGAAAGAACAGTTACCTCAACTTTACTCAAGTCATAGATACTCAACTCAAATGCAGAATTAAACAACAGTGAAGGTGCAGTTTATATAAAACATTTAAAATAGTAAGAAACAACTCATTATACATATATAAAAAGTAATATAATTCTATGGGAGTTTCTCTAAGCGACAACCACCACTATGAGCTATGTGATGATATAGCCTCTCACCCACGCTGCCAGAATTGTCCTATAACTTGTCGGGATATAGAACGCCTCAACTATGTGGATCTACTAGTCTATGCTAAAAAACATTAAGGAATCATCTAAAAAGTATGACCTTTTATACCCACATTGGCTACATGGTTTATAGAGACATTGAGTTGTTATGAACTCGTCCCTACATCAGTGCTCAATACTGCTCCCAAAATACTCAGCTAAAATGTTTAAAAACAAAAAATCTTTCTGTGGTTTGAGATAATTACTCAAAAATTAGATCAAAGGCTCTCTTGGAAATCGGTGTTTCCTCTCTTGTTTAAAATGTGAAAACATTTACTCATTTGGTAATACTTAGTCCCCATATACTCTTTTGAAGACAAGAACTTCATTTGTTACTACTCTCAACTCAACTCTAGTCGTAAAACAATTTTAAAACATTTGCGAAAGACTTCTTGGAAAGACTCTATGAACTTTCTAGACTTGGCTCTCAACTTTCCTTGAATTTGAATTTATGGATTCAAGGATTGTGATTTGTGATAGGAAATATCTCATGATGTTTAAGAGTGTTTTTAGATAGTTAAACATGAGAAACGATCAAGAAATCACTGTCTGGAAGAAAGTCCACAACATAGAGATGCATTTAAATATTTGGTCATGAAATAAATTTTGAGGCAGAAGGGTCCGTGACCACTCCGCGACATGGAGAGAAAATTTCCTATCGTATGGAACACGTCCGCATGGCGGACCTGGTACCCAGATTTACCCAACTTTTTCCTTCTTCATTTTCTAACCCCAATTCACCTAAACTCGATTCTTTTTATCAAATTCTCTTTTGATTCAGATACCCAGTATATATGCACAAGAATCAAACTCAAACAACTCAAGGAAACAACACTATAACTTCAAGAAACTCCTTAATCTCAACCCAAATTCAAGAACAAAGCAATTCAAGAATACACATCAAGAACATTCAAATTCCGATCTTTTATGAAGAATTCACGCTGAAATAAACATGTTTGGCACATGGGCGAACGAACCCAACGTTATGAAAGTCTCACATACCTCGTAGGATTGAATCCTTGGCGAAATCCACAAACAAATTCGCAAGAACTTGACGAATCTTGAACTTTTCTTCTCCTTTCTCCTCTTGAGTTCTTTCCCCAAATACCTTAGCGTGTTTTGGTAAATGCGTAAACTAAACTAACTCAGTATAGACCTTAATTAAACTTCTAAAAACTAAATAAATTAAATGGTATGGAAAAGACCATAATACCCTTCGAAAATTCAATTTAGACTTTCCTTATCTAGACAACCCGACTTCAAATGGGCATATCTCCTTCACAGTAACTTGAAATTGAGAAAACTCAGTGGCGTTGGAAAGATAATTAAAATAGCTTTCCTACGGTATCTTGTAGCACACCTAACTCATCCTGATCTAGGAGTTATGGTCATTAAAAGTTGGCCCAAAACTCATACTTGACTTAACATTGTCAAACTTTCCAAATTTGATTATTTCCAAAAACGGTTTCTTTCTAATTCTAAATCTTTATAGTAGCGGGGTGGTACAATATCTCCCCCTTATGAATATTTGTCCTCGAATGAGATTACTCTTAGTAGGCTAAGGTGTAACATCTAGCACCTAGCTCAAACACCCAACAACCAAAAATGTAAATACAACATGCCAACTTAAAATAAAAGCCAAGAAAAGGATTAGTACCTTAATTTGAAACTTCTCCGAATTCGAAGAGAAGTGGGTATCTCTTCTTCATATCCTCTTCAGCTTCCCAAGTAGCTTCCTCAACAAACTAATTTCTCCACAGAACTTTGACCAATGCTACCTCTTTCATTCTCAACTCGCAAATTTGGCGATCCAGTATCTCAACAGGAATCTCCTCATAAGATAAGCTATCCTTCATACCAATATCTTCAGTAGGTATGATAAGTGAAGGATATCCCATGCACTTTTTCAACGTGGAAATGTAAAATACCGGATGGACCGCTCCTAACTCTTGTGGTAGCTATAACTCGTAAGTTACACTGCCAATTCTCTTGGATATTTTGTAAGGACCAATATACCGGGGAATAAGATTCCACTTCTTACCAAATCTCATAACACCCTTCATGGGTGAAACTTTCAAGTATACCCAATCATCTACTTCAAACTCTAACTCCCTTCTCTTAACATAAGTGTAGGATTTCTAACGACTCTGCACTGTTTTAAACCTCTCTTGAATGACTTTCACTTTCTCCATATCTTGATGAACTAGGTCTGGTCCTATCTACCCTACTTCACCAATTTTAAATCATCAAATAAGAGATTTGCATCTTCTCCCATAAAGAGCTTCATAAGGAGCCATTTAGATGCTAGAGTGGTAACTATTGTTATAAGCAAACTCAATGAAAGGTAGGTGATTACCCCAATTACCCTTGAAATCAATCACACTGACCCTCAACATATCTTCTAAAGTCTGAATAGTGCGCGCTGCTTGACCATATGTCTAAGGATGAATAGAAGTACTCAAGTTCACCTTTGAACCCAAGACTTTCTAGAATGACTTCTAAAATTGTGCAGTAAATTGTGTTCCTCTATCTGAAATAATCGATATCGGAACCCCATGAAGTCTGACTACCTCTTGAATATACAACTTAGCATAATATTATGCTAAATTGGTAGTCTTTACCAGTAAAAAGTGGGTTGATTTTGGTCATTCTATCAAGAATCACACAAATAGCATTACGTTTCCTACGAGACCTTGGTAAACCCGTGATAAAATCCATATTGATCATCTCCCACTTCCATTCTGGAAGTTCTATATTCTAAGCCATACCACTAGGTCTTTGGTGCTCTACTTTAACTTGTTGACAATTCGGGCATTTAGCAATGAACCCAACAATACCTTTCTTCATACTATTCCACCAATATATTTCTCTCAAGTCACGATACATCTTTGTGGAACCCAGATGAATGGAATATCTTGAGCTATGATTTTCCTCCATGATCCTCTCTTGGAGTTCACCCACCCTTGGTAAACATAACCTACCTTGATACCTCAATACACCATCTCCCCCTTGTTCAAAAAGCCATTACTTTTTTGCTTATGAACATTTACCTTCAATTCAAGTAAAATAGGATCTTGGTCTTGTTAACTTCATACACTAATGATGATTCAGCCCCATTCATCACCACCACTCCTTCTTCTATGGAATCCATTAGTAGAAATCCCAATAGTGCAAGTCTATGCACCTCTTTTGCTAACTCTTTCTTATCTTCCTTAAAAATAATCTACTCAAGGCATCAACAACAACATTAGCCTTACCTGGGTGATAAAGAATACTCATGTTATAATCTTTGAGTTACTCTAACCACCTTCTCTATCAGAGATTAAGCCCTTACTGACTAACACATACTGAAGACCTGTGATCAGTGAATGTATCTACATAAACACCATACAAAATAATGACGCCATATTTTCAAAGAAAATACTATGTCAGCCAACTCTAGATCATGGGTTGAGTAATTCTTCTCGTGAACTTTCAGCTGTCTGGATGCATAAGCTATAATTTTACCATTCTGCATTAACACACAACCCAAACCAACTCTAGATGCATCACAATATACAACAAAGCCTTGTGTACCTTCTGGTAAGGTCAATACTGAGGCAGTAGTCAACCTCTTTTTCAATTCCTGAAAGTTTTTCTCAAAAGCTTCAGACTATTGAAACTTCACTGTTTTCTGAGTCAACTTGGTCAAAAGGGACGAAATAGATGAGAACCCCTCTATGAACCTTCTATAATATCCATCCAACCCTAAGAAACTCCTAATATCAGTTGGAGATGTGGGTCTAGGCCAATTCTGCACAGCCTCTATTTTCTGGGTATCACCTCTAATTCCATCACCGGAAATAATGCGACCTAAGAATGTCACAGACTCAAGAAAAAACTCACATTTAGAGAACTTAGCATACAACTTTCTATCCTTTAGAGTTTGGAGGGCTATTCTGAGATGTCTAGCATGATCTTCCTTATTCCTCGAATAGATTAGAATATCATCAATGGACACGATAACAAACATATATAATAAGGCTTGAATACTTTATTGATAAGGTCCATGAACGCTGAAGGCACACTAGTTAAACCAAACGACATGACCAGAAACTAATAATGGCCATAACGGGTCCTGAAAGTTGTGTTGGGAATATCGCATTCCCTTACTCTTAACTAATGGTAGACAGATTTGAGGTCTGTCTTAGAAAAACAAGTGGCATCCTGAATCTGATCGAAGAGATCATCAATTTTTGGAAGAGGATACTTATTCTTGATAGTAACCTTGTTCAACTGACAGTAATCGATTCACATTCTAAGGGAACTATCTTTCTTTCTCACAAATAAGATCGGTGCGCCCCAAGGTGAGACACTTGGTCGAATAAAACCCTTATCAGGGAGATCTTTCAACTGTTCTTTTAGCTTTTTCAAATCTGCTGGAGCTATTCTATATGGCACAATAGATATTGGACAAGTATCAGGAATAGTATCTATACCGAAGTCCATTTCTCTCACAGCAGGGACTCCAGGAAGATCATCTGGAAAGACCTCTGGAAACTCACTCATAACAGGAACTAACTCAATGGAAGGTGTCTCAACACTGGTGTCATTAACTTGGACTAAGTGATAGACACAACCCTTGGAAACTAACTTTCTCGCCTTAAGGTACGAAATCAACTGACCCTTAGGCACTACAGAACTACTCCACTCAAAGACTGGCTCATTAGGAAACTTGAACTTGACGACTCGAGTTCTACAATCAATGGAGGCATAACAGGCATGAAGCCAGTCCATACCCAGAATAACATCAAAATCTACCATGTCTAACTTGGCTAAATCAGCCATGGTGCTCTAATGATTAACGAAAATAGTACAATCACGATAGACTCTCTCAGCTAGAATAGACTCCCCAACAGGTGTAGAAACACAAAAGGGCTCACAAAGTTTCTTAAGAAGAACATCAAAATTTATCGCAACATAAGGAGTCACAAAAGATAGACTCTCTCCTGGATCTAGCAAAGTATAAACATCAAAAGTAAAGACTTTGATCACACCAGTGACAACATCTGGAGAAGTCTCTTGCTCTTGATGACTAGTGATCGCATATAGGCAATTTGTTCCTCTTCTAGTACCTGAAATAGTTTCTCTAGGTGCAGCCCTGTCTGGTGGAGCAACTGAAGAAGATTGGACTCTATTGTCCCTATTCCCATTACCTTTCATGCTCTTGGGACACTGTTTCATGAAGTGACCCTCTTAAACACACTTGAAACAACCAGTAGAGCCATCACGACAAGCACCTGGGTGGTTTCTACCACACTTAGCACATGTAGGAGCCCAGTTACCTCTTTGTGCCACACTACCTTGAGACTGTGTAGGTCTAGCTCTAAAGTGCTGTGAATTCTAACTATTGTACTCACCTTTGTTTCTGGGTGCAGGTGCACTAGCAAATGATGGAGTTGGTCCCTTTTGTTTTTGTTGGAAGGATGCCCGGTTGGCATTTCTTTTCTGCTTCTCGGACTCATTCCCAGATGTCTTAGCCTTTTTATTTTTGAACTCTTCTCTATCCCTCAACTTATCCTCCTTAACATGCTGCACATGAATCATCAACCTCCCTATGCCCATATCACCTATTAGCATCACAGCCTTACCTTTCTTACTCGAAAAACGAGACAATCCAGCAACAAACAGATTCATTCTACTCACATATCCACAACCATCTCTGGGGAATAATGGGACAGTTGAGTGAACTTCAAACTGTACTCATTAACACTCATTATTTCCTGCTTAAAGGTGAGGAATTCTCGTACCTTAGATTCTCTCAATTCCTGGGGAAAGTAACGCCCCAAGAAAGCCTTCTCAAACATAGCCCAGCTCACATTCGGTGCACCCTCAGCTCTACCCTTCTTCCATTTATCGAACCAAATTCTAGCAACACCCTTTAGTTGGTATGCAACTAATTCCACTCTCTCAACATCGGTGACATGCATAATCTCAAAAACCTTCTGAAGCTCCTCAACAAAGTTCTTCGGATCCTCAGTGATGCTTGAACCAGTGAAGCTCGGAGGATTCATACTTAGAAACTCTTGGAATCCTAGACGTATTAGCTACATCTTGTTGAACCCCTCTATGTCCCACTTGGTTGGTCACAACTTAACTCAGCATTCGGATAGCTTCTCGAAATTCATCATTGGTGATCTCTCCTTGGGGTTGCACTTCAGGTGCATTAGGTACCCCTTGTTCCTCCACATTCCTCCTTGTAGGACGACCTCAGACAACTCTTCGTGGAGGCATGATCAACTGAAAGACACGCACAAGCACACGTTAGAAAGAGACTTTATAGAGAAGAACTCTATCGCATGAAATGAGTATGAAAGAAGTGAAGGAAATTCCTAAATGTTGAAGCCTCCTAACTATAGATGTGGCTCGCTTCACACTGATAACTAGGAATCTACAGACACGGCTTCATAGACTCCATAGGACTATTGAACTCTTTGCTCTGATACCAAGTTTGTCAAGCCCCGAGCCTACACCCTGGGCAGGATTGGCATTCGAGAACTATTGCTGGCCCCAAGAGAACCCTTGGCCTGGTTAGACTCTCAACGGAAGACTTACTCACTGAAAATGTACTTAAGTACAATCTTAAATAAACTGATGAATAGATAAATTGAGAATGTTTAGAAAATAACATTCAACTTAGCCAAAATGGCACTCAAGTCTTTAAATCAAACAACTAAAATATCAAGACTAAAGAACTCATATCTAATTGTCTATGAAGCCTTTTGATACTAAGAGGGATGTCGTGAAAAGACCCTCAATCATCCTAACAACTGAAATAACCAAAGGGATCCTCCGAAAAGCAAGAAGGCTCACTAACTGACTCTGAGTGCTCGACTGGATTAATGAGGCACTGGAAGCTGATCCATGTTACCTGTATCCGCATCATAAAATGATGCAGGCCAAATGGCATCAATACATTAAATGTACGAGCATGCGAGGGGAAAGATAAACACAACATAAGCTTGAACTGAATTCTGAAAGAACACTTATGTCACGCCCCGAGCCTACACCCTAGGTGGGACTGGCACTAGAGAACCATTTTTGGCCCCAAGCGAACCCTTGGCCTGGCTAGACTCTCAGCGGAAGAATATAAACAACATTACAATGATCAAATTCACTTATTGTCACGCCCCGAGCCTACACCCTGGGAGGGACTACCACTCGAGAACCATTTCTAGCCCCAAGCGGACCCTTGTCCTGGCTAGACTCTCAACGAAAGACCTACTCACAGAAAATGTACTTCAATACACTCTTAAATAAACTGTATGAATAGATAAATTGAGAATGTGTAGAAAATAACAGTTCAACTTAACCAAAATGGCAATTCAAGTCTTTAAATCAAACAACTGAAATACCAAGACTAAGGAACTCATATCTAACTGTCTATGAAGCCTCTTGACACTAAGAGGGATGTCGGTACAAGACCACCGTTCATCCTAACAACTGAAATAGCCAAAAGCAATAAAACAAAACATAACCAAAGGGATCCTCCGGAAAGCAATGAGGCTCACTAACTGACTCTCAGTGCTCGACTGGATCAACGAGGCACTGGATGCTGATCCAGGTTACCTGTATCTACATCATAAAACGATGCAGGCCAAAGGGCATCAGTACATTGAATGTACGAGCATGTGAGGGGAAAGCTGAACACGACATAAGCTTGAACTGAATTCTGAAAGAACACTTATGTCACGCCCCAAGCCTACACCTTGGGTGGGACTTGCACTCGAGAACCATTTCTGGCCCCAAGTGAACCCTTGGCCTGGCTAAACTCCCAGCGGAAGACTCTAAGCATTATTACAATGATCAAATTCACTTATTGTCATGCCTAGAGCCTACACCCTGAGTGGGATTGGCAATCGAGAACTATTTCTAGCTCCAAGCGGACCCTTGTCCTGGCTTAACTTATAGCGGAAGACTTATAGTATTAATACAAAGGTTCAATGCATCTCTACTCAACTGTTTAATAAAATAATTTAGAACGTTTAAAGGTCAAACATTCAATTTGGTCAGAGTGGCAACTCAAGTCTTAACATAAAAAATAACAATGTAAAGACAAATGAACTACTAACTGTCTATGAAGCCTCGAAAATAAGGATGGATGTCGGGACAAGACCCCCGATCATCCTAACAACTAAAATACTAAAGAAAATGATAAAGGGGTCCTCCGGAAAGCAAGGAGGCTCACCAACTAACTCTGAGTGCTCAACTGGACCAACGAGGCGCTGGATGATAATCTTGGTTACCCATGTCTGCATCATAAAATAATGCAGGCTAAATACCATCAGTACATTGAATGTACGAGTATGCGAGGGGAAAACTAAATATGACATAAGCTTGGAATCAATATGAAAGGAACACTTACCTTGGCTTTACTCAACTCAAATGCAAGGTAAAAACAACAATAATATTGTAGTTTATACAAAGCATTTAAAATAGTAGGTGACAACTCAATGTGTTAAACAAATACAGTAACAACTCTATTACATATAAAGTAATAAAATACTATGGGAGTTTCTCTAACCAACAACCACCACTATGAGCCTAACTGATGATACAACGTCTTTCCCACGCTGCAAGAACTGTCATATACTTTGCCTTCATAGAGAACACCTTAACTAAGTGGATTCGCTAGTCTATGCAAAAAGGCACTAAGGATTCATCTAAAAAGTATGATCCTTTCCACCCATGATGGCTACATGGTTTATGAAGACTTGAGTTATTATGAACTCGTGTCTTCATATCGGTGCTCAATACTACTCCCAAAATATACTCAACTCATATATTTTAAAACACAAATCTTTCTGTGATTTGAGATAATTACTCAAAATCTACTAACTGTCTATGAAGCCTCTAAAAGAAGTATGGATGTCGGGACAAGACCCCCAATCATCCTAACAACTAAAATACTAAAGCAAATGATAAAGGGGTCCTCCGGAAAGCAAGGAGGCTCACCAACTAACTCTGAGTGCTCATTTCGATCAATGAGGCATTGGATGTTGATCCTGGTTAACTGTGTTTGTATCATAAGATGATGCAGGCCAAATGGCATCAGTACATTGAATGTACGAGTATGTGAGGGGAAAACTAAACATGACATAAGCTTGAAATCAATATGAAAGGAACACTTACCTTGGCTTTACTCAATTCATAAATGACTCAACTCAATTGCAAGGTAAAAACAACAATAATAGTGCAGTTTATACAAAGCATTTAAAACAGTAGGTGACAACTAAATGTATTAAAGAAAATACAATAACAACTCAATTGCATATAAATTAATATAATATTGTGGGAGTTTCTCTAACCAACAAGCACCACTATGAGCCTAAGTGATGATATAACATCTTACCCACACTGCCAGACCTATCCTATACTTCGCTGTCATATAGAAAGTCTTAACTAAGTGGATCCACTAGTCTATGCTAAAAAGCACTAAGAATTCATCTAAAAAGTATGATCCTTTCTACCCATGATGGCTACATGGTTTATGAAGACTTGAGTTATTATGAACTCGTGTCCCCATATCGCTGCTCAATACTACTCCCAAAATATGCTATGCTCATATGTTTTAAAAACAAAACTCTTTCTGTGATTTGAGATAATTACTCAAGAACTAGCTCAAAGGCTCTCTTGGAAATCGGTGTTCCCTTTCTTGCTCAAATGTGAAAATATTTTAATTCTTGGGAATACTTAGTTCCCGTATAATCTTTGAATAAATGAACTTCAAACTTTACTCTTTACTCAACTCAAAACTCAAGTTTTAAAACAAAGTTAAAATATTTGTAAAAGACGTTTGGAAGACTCTATGAACTTCGCTTGACTTGACTATTAACTGATCCTTGAATTGAATTATGGATTCAAGGATTGTGATTTGTGATAGGAAAGATCTCATGATATTTAGGAGTGTTTTTAGATAGTTAAACATGAGAAAAGATCAAGAAATCACTGTCTGGAAGCAAGTCCGCAACGCGGAGATGTATTTAATTATTTGGTCGCGAAATAAATTTTGAGGCAGAACGGTCTGTGACCCCTCTGCAACGCAAAGAAAATTTTGTGAATTTTGAGGATCGCGGACCTGGTACCCAGATTTGCCCGACTTATTCCTTCTTCATTTTCTAACCCCAATTCACCTAAACTCGATTCTTTTTCTCAAATTCCCTTTAGATTCAGATACCCAGCATGTAAACACAAGAATCTAACTCCAAAAACTCAAGGAAACAACATTTTAACCTCAAGGAATCCTAAATCTCAACCTAACTCAAGAATGAAGGCCAATTTCAAGAACACCATTCAAGATTCATAAACTTTCAAATTTCTAGAATGAACTTCGCTGAAATAAACATGATTGGTGCGTGGGTGAACGAACCCAACGCTATGAAAGACTCACATACCTTGTGGGGATTAACCCTTGGCGAATCCACACGCAATTCTCCAAGAAATCGATGAATCCTTGCTTCTTCTCCTCTCCTTTTCTCTTCTCTCAAAGCCCTAACTCTTTTGCAAAAGCGTAAACTGACAAAGTTCAGTTTAGACCCTAACTAATTACCAAAAATGAAAATTAGAATAATAGGGTATAGAAAAGACAATAATGCCCTTCTAAAATTCGATTTAGACTTTCCTTATCCAAACAACCCAACTTCAAATTGGCATATCTCACTCATACAAACTCGGAATTTACCAAACTCGGTGGTATTGGAAAGATAATTCCAAGATCTTTCCTACGGTATCTGGAAGAACACCTAAATCATTCTGAGCTAGGAGTTATAATTGTTTGAAGTAGACCCAAAAACTCAAACTTAACTTAACAATTTTTTCTAGATTATTCATTCTTTCCTAAAATGTCTCTTTCCCATTCTAACTCTTTCTAGTCATTTGCAGTAGTGAAATGTTACACTTATAAAACAGCTGTCTCAAATTAGACTCAGAACGTTTAAGGATTAAACATTCAACTAGTCATAGATGGCAACTCAAGTCTTAACATAAGAAACAACAATGTAAAGACAACTTAACTACTAACCGTCTCTGAAGCCTCTAAAACAATTATGGATGTCGGGACAAGACCCCCGATCATCCTAACAACTAAAGTAGTAAATCAATGTAAAAGGAGCTCTCTGAAAAGAAAGGAGGCTTATCAACTGACTCTGAGTGCTCAACTGGATCAACAAGGCGCTGGATGCTGATCCTGGTTACCTATGTCTCCATCATAAAATGATGCAGACCATATGGCATCAGTACATTGAATATATGAGTATGCGATGGGAATACTAAACAAGACATAAGCTTGAAAGGAATGTGAAAAGAACACTTACCTTGGCTTTACTCAACTTATGAATAACTCAACTGAAATGCAAAGTAAAACAACAATAAGGGTGGAGTTATACAAAGCATTTAAAACAAGAGGTAGTAACTCAATGTGTTAACGAAATTCAATAACAACTCAATTTACTCATATATTAAAGTAATATAATATTGTGGAAGTTTCTCTAACCGCCAACCACTACTATGAGCCTAAGTGATAATACATCATCTTTCTCACGCTGCCAGAACTGTCCTATACTTTGCCGTCATATGGAATGCATAGACTAAGTGGATCCATTAGTCTATCCTAAAAAGCACTAAGAAATTATCTAAAAGTATGATCTTTTTTTACCCAAGATGGCTACATGGTTTATGGAGACTTGAGTTATTATGAACTCGCGTCCCCATATCGGTGCTCAATACTACTCCCAAAATATACTCAGCTCATATGTTTTTCAAACAAAACTCTTTCTTTGGTTTGAGATAATTACTCAAAATTTAGCTTAAAAGCTCTCTTGGAAATCAGTATTTCCTTTCTTGCTCAAATGTGAAAACATTTTAACTCTTGGGAGTACTTAGTTCCCATATAGTCTTTGAAGAAATGAACTTTAATCCTAGTCTTTACTAAACTAAAAGTTTAAGTCTTAAAACAAAGTTAAAATGTTTGTAAAAGACTTTTGGAAAATTCTATGAACTTCTCTTGACTTGGCTTTTAACTTCTCTTTACTTGACTCTTAACTTTTCTTGAATTTAATTATGGATTCAAGGATTGTGATAGGAAATATCTCATGATGTTTAGGAGTGTTTTTAGATAGTTAAACATGAGAAAAGATCAAGAAATCACTGTCTGGAAGCAAGTCCATGATGCAGAGATGCATTTAATTGTTTGGTCGCGAAATAATTATTGAGGTAAAATGGTCCGTGACCACTCTGTGACACAGAGAAAATTTTGTCAATCCTGAGGAACAGGTCCGCGACGCAGACCTGGTACCCAGATTTGCCCGACTTGTTCCTTTTTTGTTTTCTAACCCCAATTCACCTAAATTCGATTCTTTTTCTCAATTTCTCTTTAGATATAGATACCCAACATATTTACACAAAAAACTAATCAAGCACAACTCTAAAGTCGACCTTAAACTATCAAGAACTCCTCCATCTCATCCCAAATTCAAGAATACAACTCAAGAACATCAATGTCTCAATCTTTTAGGACGAAAATCATACTGAAATAAACATGTTTGGCGCGTGGGTGAACAAACCCAACGCTATGTGAACTCACATACCTCGTAGGGATTAACCCTTGGCAAAATCCAAACGATAATCTCCAAGAAATCAACGAATCCTTGCTTCTTCTCCTCTTCTTTTCTCTTCTCTTCTCTTCTCTTCTCTCAAAACCCTAACTCTTTTTGAAAAGCGTAAACTTACCAAGTTCAGTTTAGACCCCAAATAATTATCAAAAAATGAAATTAAAATAATTGGGTAAGGAAAAGACTAAACTACCCTTCAAAAATCCGGATTAAACTTTCCTTATTTGAACATCTCAACTTCCAATGGGCATAACTAACTCATACGAACTCAGAATCACTTAAACTCGGCAGCATTGGAAAGATAACTCAAAGATATTTCATACAATATCTAGAAGAACACCTTACTCATCCTGAGCTAGGAGTTATGGTCGTTTGAAGTTGACCAAAAACTCAAACTTTACTTAACAAATTTTACAAAATTTTCATCTTTTCCTAAAATGACTCTTTCAAATTCTAACTCTTTCTAGTTCTTTCAAATAGCGAGATGTTACACCTTACCTCATCTTTACTCAACTCATAGATACTCAACTCAAATACAGAATTAAACAACAGTGAAGGCGCAATTTATATAAAGCATTTAAAATAGTAAGGAACAACTCAATATACATATATTAAAAGTAATATAATCCTGTGGGAGTTTCTCTAACCAACCACCACCAGTATGAGCTTTGTGATGATACAGTGTCTCGTGCACGCTGCCAAAACTATCCTATAACTTGTCGGGATATAGAATGCCTCAACTATGTGGATTCACTAATCTATGCTAAAAGGCACTAATGAATCATCTAAAAAGTATGACCCTTTATACCTACATTGGCTACATGGTTTATGGAGACATTGAGTTTTTATGAACTCGTCCCCACATAGGTGCTCAATATTACTCCCAAAATACTCAACTCATATGTTTAAAGACAAGAACTCTTTCTGCGGTTAGAGATAATTACTCAAAAACTAGCTCAAAGTCTCTCTTGGAAATCGGTGTTTCCTTTCTTGTTTAAAATGTGAAAACATTTACTCATTTGGGAATACTTAGTCCCCAAATACTCTTTTGAAGACAAGAACTTCATTTGTTTCTCTTACTCAACTCAACTCAACTCAAGTCTTAAAACAAGTTTAAAACATTTGCAAACGACTTCTTGGAAAGACTCTATGAACTTTCTAGACTTGGCTCTTAACTTTCCTTGAATTTGAATTTATGGATTCAAGGATTGTGATTTGTGATAGGAAAGATCTTGTGATGTTTAGGAGTGTTTTTAGATATTTAAACATGAGAAACGATCAAGAAATCATTGTCTGAAAGCAAGTCCGCGGCGTGGAGATGCATTTAAATATTTGGTCGCGAAATAAATATTGAGGTAGAAGGGTCCGTGAACGCTCCACGATGTAGAGAGAAAATTTCCTATCCTGAGGAAGAGGTGCGTGACACGAACCTAGTACCCAGATTCATCCGACTTTTTCCTTCATCGTTTTCTAACCCTAATTCGCCTAAACTCAATTTTTTTTCTCAAATTCTCTTTAGATTCTGATACCCAATATATATGCACAGGAATCTAACTCAAACAACTCAAGGAAACAACATTATAACTTCAAGAAACTCCTCAATCTCAATCCAAATTCAAGAACAAAAGCAATTCAAGAACAAACATCATGAACATTCAAACTTCCAATCTTTTAGGACGACTTCACACTGAAATAAACATGTTTGGCTCGTGGGTGAACGAACTCAACATTATGAAAGTCTCACATACCTCGTAGGATTGAATCCTTTGTGAAATCCACAACCAAAATCGCAAGAACTTGACGAATCTTGAACTTTCCTTCTCCTTTCTCCTCTTGAATTCTTTCTCCAAAAACCCTAGCATATTTTGGTAAATGAGTGGACTGAAATAAGTCAGTTTACACCCCACTGAAACATCTAAAAACGAAATAAATTACTTGGGGTATGGAAAAGACCATAATACCCTTCCAAAATCTGGTTTAGACTTTCCTTATCTAGATAGCCCGACTTCAAATGGGCATATTTCCTTTATACGAACTCAAAATTGAGCAAACTCAGCGGCATTGGAAAGATACTTCAAAGATCTTTCCTACGGTATCTTGTAGAATACCTAACTCATCATGAGCTAGGATTTATGGTCATTTAAAGTTGACCCAAAACTCATACTGGGCTTAACTTTGTCAAACTTTCCAAATTTGATAATTTCCAAAAATGTCTTCTTTTTAATTCTATGTCTTTCTAGTAGTTGGGTGTTACAGCCAGGTTCGCCAGGTCCCCTACACTTCTATACTTCTTTCCGTGTGTGTTTCCTCGAATCGTACCTATGCTATCTACTTGATATCCATGCTTAAAATCTTCATTAATCCTTGAGAGATCATGCATATCCAAGTCATAACTTTTGAATTCATAATTCAAATTTAAGATGGAGTTAATAGTAAAGTTCGAGGAAGTTCTTTGAGTCAATTGAAAAGTCTTTTTGCAAAACTTTTAAACTTGTTTTAAGACTTGAGTACTTGAGTATGAGGATGAGGAGAGTTGAGTTTCATTTTTCAAAATGAATATATGGGAACTAAGTTTTCCCAAGAGTAAATGTTTTTACATTTAAAATAAGAGGAAACATCGATTTCCAAATGAGTTCATGAGGAGTTTTTGAGTATAATCTCTTTGAAGAGAACCTTTTGAGTAATAATCTCAAAGTTTGAGGATGAGGAAATATTTTTAAACATATGAGCATGAGTTATATTACTGGGAGTAGTATTGAGCACTGCTATGGGGATGAGTTCAGACAACTCAAAGTCCCCATAAACTATGTATGCCAACATGGGTAGAAAGGGTCACACTTTTTAGATGATTCCTTATTTCTTTTTAAGCATAGCTTAGTGGATACACTTTGTTGAGTATGTATTATACTCCGGCAAGGTATATGATAGTTCTGGCAGCGTGGGCAAAACATTGTATCATCATATGGCTCATAGTGATGGTTGTCAGTTAAAGAATATCCCAAATAAGAGTAAAAGAGTTATTATTCTATTTTTAAATACATTGAGTTACTATCTATTGTTTTAAAATCTTTCTTTATAATGCATATTTATTGTTGTTTTTATTTTGAACTGAGTTAAGTACTTCTGAGTTTGAGTATCCTTGACTTGAGTTGAGATGAGGTGAGTACGTTCTTCATTGTTATTAGTTCAAGATTATGGGTGTGATTTAGAGTTCCCCTTTCATGCTCGTACATTCTATGTACTGACGCCATTTAGCCTGCATCTTTTATGATGCAGATACAAGAGTTCAGGGTCATCAACAGACGCACCGTTGATACAACGTGCTTTTCTAGAGTTGCTTTGGTGATTCTCCTTGCTTCCGGAGGATTTCCATTTACTTTTAGTTTTGTTAGGATGTCATGGGTCTTGTCCTGATTTCTATCATTGTCATTTGAGGCTTCATAAATAGTAGTGTTTTGAGTAGTCTTTTCCATATCTTTTGTTAAATGTGTAAAACTTGAGTTAAACAGTTATGTTATTGAATATTTCAGACTATATTGAGCTAAACTAAATTTAGTAATGATGTCTTTATGAGTTGAGTTATATTTGAGGTTTCTTTATTGTTGAGTAAGTCTTCCGCTAAGAGTTGAGTCAGGCCAAGGGTTCGCTTGGGGCCAACAATGTTTCTCGAGTGCCGACCACATTCAGGGTGTAGGCTCAGGGCGTGACAGTGTCTATGACAATTCTTTGTGGGATGGAAAATGTCACTGTCCTTTCCTTCTAGACTAGGCTAAAATGGTGAATTTTAAAGCTTTATTCTTAGTAAATTCAATGATTGAAATTTCTATAATGTCAGTCATTCTAACTATTTTTGGTTTTGAATGGATTGTTGTCACCTTTATCTCATTTTGAACGAATTATTTAATTTATTTTATTTTGTATGGTTAATAACTAAATAACCAAACCAGATCGATAACAACTAAACCAATAAATGTATATTATATTTGATTTGGTTTGGTTTTGATAATTTTAAAATCGATTAATTTTTGTGTGATTTTGATTTTTACCAATAACCGATCCAAACCGACCCGCGAACACCTCTACCTAATTGACGCTATTTGTGTGATTTTGATTTTGAATTAATTGACGCTATTTGCATCCTAATGAAAGTGAGATGTAGTTGCATATGCAAATTAAAATAAATTCTATAGTTGAATGGAGTTTTGGTATTTTTTCTACTTTAAATAAAGAACGATATTCTCTTCTCAAGGAATAATGACAGGTGGAATTATAGATAAGATTGTTCGAGTCTCTTGAAATATGTCGTCAAATTGAGAGGCATTTTGTCACGATCCAAAAGTCGAGGTTATGATGGTACACACTCCAACACCCCCCCCCCCCAACCCCCCAAAAAAAGTGTGTAAGCCGAAAATAACACACATACGAAACTCCAAAAGGGTGGTCAGGCCACAAACGATAGAAAAGAACAACAGAGAATATCCCAAAACTAGGTAGCATAAGTATAAAGAGCATCTAATACAAATTTAGAGTATGAAACACATCATAAGTCTCCGATAAGAAACAAAGACTGAAAATATCATATGGAACTAATGGTGATCCAAAAATAGGATCTCACCACCACTCCGAAAAGATCTCCAAAGTTAGAAATGATCAGCCACCATGGGGAGTACCCTAACTAGAATCTGCATAAAAAATGATTCAGAAGTAGTGGTGAGAACAACCCACAAGTACTCAGTAGGCTTGGCCACCTGAGTAAAAAGATTTAATCAGCTTATAAATTAACTAAGGAACGCTTCCACCTGCATACAAAAAGTCCCACTCCGGCATTAGTGCCACCAATTTATAATGAACGACGCGAGTAAAGTAAATGCATAAGGTCACAACAATTCCCATAACACACACAAGTCAAGCAACTTAAATGATTAATGTAATGCAATGAGATGATGCAATGATGTGGTGGTACGGTGGAATCAAGCTTGTCGTACAACCTTTCACATACACCCTGTCAAGCTAAGGCTTCCAGAAAAGGACTCATGGGGGACTCGTAGTTCATATACCAAATCATAATCTCAATATCTCATCAACTTGCCACCTTAGCGTGGTCAACAATATAAAAAAGTGTCTCATTTTCTTTCTCAAAAGGAATCTCCACATTTTATCAATTTCCCAAAAACATGATATGATGAATGAGGATGGATGCATTACAATACATATATAACATGGAGGCAATAATTAAATCAACATGTATCAATAGTCTATATTTCTCAAAACTCAATTGAATCATGATATACACCCTCATATGAAAAATAGTGGGAAATAGTTCATTTGAAATAAGTGAATTCCATTTAGAAAGCATTTCATTTACTTAAAGCATTATACTGTTTCCAACTCAGCCCCTCACTCGGGCATTACAAGTCAAATAGTATTACAAGCCTCTCTCACATGCAACTCATGAATCACATGCTCTCAAAGCAAATAGAACAACAATTGAGGCCTCAACATAGGTTAAGCAATACATACAATCCCCCACAGAGGCAACACAATATAATCAAGCCCCCACACATGTAACACAATATCATGAAGCTCCCACACGGGCAACACAATATAATATCCAACTTATTAAAATCTCCAAATGGACACTTAGGAATTATTTGAGACCCGATAAAAATAAATCAAATATGCTACCCCACAAAACTCGATATTCCGGACTCAATGAAATCTTTGAATTTCCAAAAAAAGATCATTTAGACAAAAATACCCCCTCAGACATTTCTTTAGGCCTAAAGATCAACATCTCGCCTAAACGCCCAACTCTCAACCTAAGACCTCGAAAACCTTACCAACGACTCTACTATCTCAAACTCGACGTTTTGGAAGAGATGAAACTGGCGGAATTCCCATCCGATTCTCAGAACTCAAAATGTTGACCAAATTCAACCCTATCAAGAATTCTTAACTCAAGAGGGATCAAATTACCAAAAACACACTTGATCGCATCAGGGACCTCACCAGTCACCAACCATTCTCGAAACACAAAATAAGCATGAAAATGCTACAGGGAAAGGCAAAATGGTCATTTCACAATTAAAAACAAAATCACAAGAAATGAGACCTTACACATCCATTGTTATTTTTTTGTTTTACAACTTAAGAGAGATGAAAGCTTCAGTAGGCAATTTGCTCCTGATGATATTTTGACGCTGCTGGTTCACTTCTATAATTTGGACACTAAAATCCTAATTTAGGAGGAAGAGTTTGCCTACAACATAGTTATTTCTCTGAGGAACCTTGAACAAGTTTAGAATCGATATGGATATTGGACTTTACATATGGAAGTTTTTTGTATTGTAGTATCAGGGTGATTAAATTATTTTTCTTATGCCATAATCACTCTGCATCTTCTGTTGATCTTCCTTTATCGGTAGTGTAAAAATTTTACTGAAAAGTTTTTATGCATGCTGAAAATTGATTTCAACTTTCCTTATATACAGAAAATTGATCATTTTACAAAAGAGAGGGAACAATTTCTTAAAGATACACCATATAAAACTATTAGACGTAACCTATTTCTAGCTAGCTGACGTCACTTATTCACATATAAACTATATGTCGTTGAAATATAAAATAATCAATCAAACGGTACAGTTGAATATCATTATAGTTTTACCACTAAATTTAATTGTTCAAATAATATCTAATCATCTTATACTCAAACAATTAATTGATCATTTTACAAAAGAGAGGGAACAATTTCTTAAAGATACACCATATAAAACTATTAGACGTAACCTATTTCTAGCTAGCTGACGTCACTTATTAACATATAAACTATATGTCATTGAAATATAAAATAATCAATCAAATGGTACAGTTGAATATCATTATAGTTTTACCACTAAATTTAATTGTTCAAATAATATCTAATCATCTTATACTCAACAATTAAGTCGATTGACTAAGCTCACCATTAATCAATTTAAACTTGCATTTCCCCACTTAGAAAATATGGTTGCACTTCAAGGCCAGTAAGAAGAATCACAAGCACAATAACAACAATATCTGGATATATCAGCCTAACAGATATGCTCCAGTAAATCTGAGTAGTATAGCTAAAAGCAGAACCAAATAACACATAATGTTAGCTCTATTAACTTTATGTTGTAATGATGACACTAATCCTAAATGATCTGTGGAGGAAAAAAAGAGATACATAAAAAATGTGTGAAAAAAAAGCATAAATCTAAACACAGAAGAAAGTCACACACATACCAGAATTAAGGAAGATCGATAAATGATTGTACCAGAATCGAGGAGATTAACTCGCATAAAAATGAAATCAAGACGAGTCAGCAACCTACTAGAAGGAAAGCACAAGAATCAAGGAAGATTGATTTGCATCAAGGAAGAATGACTTTTCTAAAGATGGAAACAAGTTAGCACACACTTAACTAGTCACTATTTCATCGTGTTAAAACATTGTATTTCATATAGTTAAGTAGTGAAAAGACAAGAAAATGATAGATTAGAAAACTGTACGAGTAGAGGATGTTACCAACAAGTAAACTGTAATATTTCATGTCAAGGAGTTTACAATAGGCTATTTGTCTAATCAGAAACATTCAAGCTCTAAGAAAACCAAGGGGACTGGTTTAGGCAGCACATCAGTGATTCGAACAAGTATAAAAATCTTTGTATCAATTGTGTCTTTTATCTCTTCACACCTTATATAATATGTTTTTTAATCTAATCATCTAAACTGTAGGGTAGTTGACTAGAAATAATCAACAAATGTATATTTGTGTCCTTAAATAAACAATACTTATAGAAAGAGAACCACATTTGCACATACTGAAATGTCTTGCTCAGATGCAGATATTCCAGTCAAAGTAACAGATCAACACAAATAAGACTCTGAGAGGGCAGATAAGTTACTAGTGCTATCCACAAAACTTTCCTTTTTAAATGCATCTTGAATGCATACTCCTTTTGTAAGCTGATATGATTATCAAATTGGTCATTCTGGTAACTATAAACCTCAAATGGAAAAATGATAGCATCATAAGGAAAAAAAGTACAATTCAACAATTAGCTATACCTTTGCCTAGATTGATTCAATACGATGCACCAACTCTTTTCCATCTCTTTTTTGTGAGCCACGCAAAATACAAATGCCAACATTCAAAATCTTTTTGATGTCAACACAAGAAGCAACAAATGTGTAGGTGTTTAAAAGCTTCAGAGCATGTGGAACCAAATCCATCCTTGAATCATAGTATCGATATAACTACTGTGCATCCAAATTGATGCTTCCTCCAACAGTCCCATCCATGTAAGCTCGTAGAGAACAGTCTAGATGGGAAACATGTCCACATATCTAGCCATGTATTGTTGCTTCACATCGAATGTAACTGTACCCATCATAGTCTGAACTAACAGTTTTGCAACAAAGAATACAACAACAATGTCGGCAAAAACCAGGCTCACTGCAACAGATATCACAAAGCATAGCCGGAAAAGGATTTTCTGTTGTTAAACTGCTACATATTCTGTTACCAGCCTTACAAGTAATGGCTCTTATTGGAGAATCAGACAGTAATGACTGCAATTCTATCCATGAAGATGTAGTCCTCTCTTTCATATTTGAGTCAAAATCAATATCTAATTAAAAAAAACAATTTTGGCATCAGGTCAATAAAAAGATGTGGTAAGTGTTTTTTTAATTGATGCAAACAACCGAATAAATATTTACATGTTATATACCAAAGAGCCCTGTCGAAGCTAACTGTTGGAGCTTGGCGACTGCTTTGAAGGAATCATCCAACTAAATGAGGCAAAAAATTGGTTTATATCCATGTCAGGATACTCAAACTTTAGATACTTTTTAACTGAAATCTTACTTCGAAGAGCATATTTCTTTCCACCTTTTGGTGCCTTAAAATGCTTGAAAAGATACAAATATCTATCTCTAAAGATTCCTAAACTTGTAACTCTTTTCCCTGCCCGCCAGCCCCACTTATCACCAACATTTGGCCAATCTACTGGAGCATTATGGTAAGCCTTCGCCAGAGTCATACTCAGAAACTGGATAAAGTTGAAGCCCAATTTCGTTGATTCTAGAAGCACTCCCATTATATACAACAGGTGCCCGACTCTCCCCAACCTCCTCCTTGGTAGACATTTAGCTGGAAATCTCTAACTCTGTTGATACCAATGGAAGGTTGAAACCATAGAAAAATAAAGAATCGTCAGAAGTCCACAGTAGAAAGTAAACCATTTTTGGCTATAAAGTATTGGAGAAAAAAACAACTAAAGGAGAAAATCCAAAAGTTGGGAGTATTCTCTAGGAAAACAAGATAGCTAATTTTCAACCCGAAGAAGTTATGCTTCAGATGAAGATAAATGTTAGACCTTTCAGCATGAGCTACAAAAACACTCTCCTCCCAAGGACACATCAAAGTGATAGCAGAATGTTTGTGTATAATGCAACATGCTTGACATAAATACCTAATGTTCAAAGCCACCTTTTGTATGAAATTATTACTAAGATACTTAGAACAATAATTTTGAAGAACTTTGTATGAAACAACACAATTTAAAGAATATTTTCAAACTAGAAACTTAAAACCAGTAAAGAAAATAGAATCTGAAACAAATTAAAAATAATAAACAAAATATTTTCTCAAAAAGGAAAATTGAGCCCACTGAATGCACAATATTTTCTTAAGGAAATTAGTCCCATCAAGTACCCCAGGTTAATGAAATATATCCCATCATAATAGAATAATATTACTCACCAGTGTATCGATACCTAAAACTACGGTGTCAGGAAACCACTCAGCAATAGTAAAGTACACTTAGAATGCTAGATTTAGTAGAAAAGAAAGAAGTTAAAAAATTGTTATTGAAAAATAAGAGGAACCTTTCTATTTATAGACAATAGATGGTGGTGTGAATGGTTGCTTATTCTGCCTTATCAGAAAGGTCACAGCCCTTTAGAAAAGTCACAACCTTAGGGAAAATTCATAACTTTACATAAAAGTCACAACTCTTCAGAAAAGTCACAATTCTTCAGAAAAGTCGCAATTGTTCAAAAAAATCAAAACTCTTTATAAAAGTCACAACTCTTCAATTTCATTCACATATTTTAAAACCCAACAATTACTCATAACATCATATAAATTGTGGCCTTGAAAGGTTCTTTTTAGTGATCCCACAACAGGCCAGTCCTAATATGGTCTCAAATCCTTTCAGTAAGTACAAATTTAAGGTTCTCATGCATTCAGAAAGCAGAACAAGAAAAAACAAATCTCCTTTCAGAAATGCACAAACAATCTCTGTCAAAAAGTAAACAACACATTTTTGGTTTCAACCCATTAATGTTATGTTTTGAATTTACTTGACCCCTAATTTGTAACACCCCAGAAAAATATTTGAGCTAAGACTTGAACCATCCTTCGTTTTGAGTAGGATTTTACCGAGGAATTAAAATTTCTTAAGTGTTAAGTTCACTAGATGTAGCACCTTGAGTTTGAAAAAGAACTAAATTGGAAATAGCAAAATCTGAAATTTTGCAAGTTAAGCTAAGTATGAGTTTTGGGTCAACTTCAAACGACCATAACTTCTAGCTCAAGATGAGTTAGGTGTGATACCAGATACTGTAGGGAAGATCCTTGAATTATCTTTCCAAAGCCGCTTAGTTTTCTCAGTTTCGAGTTCGTATGACAGAGATATGTCCATTCGAAGTTGGGCTGTCTAGATAAGGAAAGGCAAAACCGGATTTTAGAGGGATATTTTGGTCTTTTCCTTACCCCATCAAATTTAATTCTTTTTTAGTAATATTTTAGGGGTATAATCTGATTAGGTTCAGTTTCATAATCCTAGTTTACGCCTAGGGTTTTAGTTGAGAGTTCAAGAAGAGAAAAGAAGAAGAAAGAAGAGGAGAAGAGTGAAAGGATGAAGGCGTTTGTCGACGTTCTTGAGAGTTGTTGCGGATTGTCACCATGCGTTTGATCCCTAAGAGGTATGTAAGCTTCCATAGTGTCGGGTTTGTTCATCCACACGCCAAACATATTATTTTGATCAAAGTTTCATTCTCAAAAAGTAGAAGGATTTAAGTTCTTGATAGGTGTTCTTGAAGTTCATTCTTGATCTTGTTTTGTTGGGGTTTTGATGATTTCTTGAGATGAAAGTAATTGTTTTGAGTGTTTGTTTGAGTGGATTTGTGTGTACTTAGGTTGGGTAATTGAATCTAAGGAAAACTTGAGAAAAAAATCGACTAAAAGCGATTTAAGGTCAGAAAACGAGAGGAAAAGTTCGTAAGTTTTGCATGGGGCAATGCTGGCGCAACGCACCCCCGTTGCACCTGGAAGGCTGGGGCGACGCGCCAGCAGTGCGCCAGAAATGAGCCCTAGTAAATTGGGCCTGGCGCAGCGGCCAGGGACGCGCCCAAATCGGCGTTTTTCACCAGTTTTTCATCGTTTAGCTTATTTAAGTTATTCTAAAGTGTCCTAACACTTTCCATTGATTCTAACTACTCTAAATGGCTTCTAAACACCTAGAAATCATCCATGAACACGAATCATAACCTTGAATTCATAATTCATAATTCAAATTCAAGGTAGAGTTAAGAGTTAAGTTTTGAGAGCTCATTCGAACATTTCAAGAAAGTCCCTTTGAGTCTTTTTGAGGAGTCTTCTACAATTTCTAATAACTTGTTTCAAGAGTCAAGTAAGTGAGAATGAAAGTGAGGAGAATATATTCATGAGTCAACACTATTACCTAGAATCTTCATCTCATGAATCATGTGTAATACCCCAACTTTCTGAAACATATAAATTGACTCATATCTTCATGAAAAGACTAGGAGGGTGGGTAATAAATTAAGAATGATGTTATATGTGATATTTTTAGTGTTCAAGTGTTGTATCTCAAGTTTTGAAGTTAGGTATGTGGCAAAGTAAAAGTTGGCGAAAGTTGCCATAAATTCCTTTTCAAAGATTTGTCTTAAATTTGGGTCAAATGCCTCAGATGTTTTCTCCCAATATATTAAAAGTTATGGTCCCCGCGACTTATGAAATCCAAGGTCTACGAGTCTAGTTTCCAACGGATCAACCTGTTCATTCATACGTCTTTAGAATGGAGAGATATTCGTATTTTTACAAGACTGTGCAAGCAGGCAGGTGAGGTGGGTCCCCTAGGTCGGTGGAACTTTATATATATCATCTTCTTCGACATTTCTTCATTTTTCCTTCATTTTACTTAGTGAAGAACCAGAAACTCACAAAACCTACAAAACCCACTTTTAGGACAAGCCAAGTTACTAATTTCCGTGACTTAAGTCCTTGACAAAAGTTGGTCTATGCATTGAGCTCGTCAACATGGTATATATAATTTGTTTTATCGATTTCCTAGCATATCGTACTTTGGTGTGTGGACAGTAGGGGTTTGGGTATATTTTAAAGTTTTGAGGTGTATTACAAACTTATAATCAAGGTAAGACCCTTTTTGCATCGACTGTAGCTTTGATAAGTCGCAAATATCAATTTGCGATGAAAATACATATTTTTTATCGGATTTTCGTTGTATCTTATATTCTTTTGTGTTGATTATGATCCTATCTTGTTGTAGTATAAAGGGGGTTTGTGATTAAATTTATTAGGACACGTGAATTTAGCGAAAAAGGTATGTTAAGGCTATTCCCTACTTACGACATGTTTCCTTAAAGCTTAGAAGCAATGCATTTGGGTTGTTATCCTTGATATACTTGTAACCGTGATTGTTGAATATTGGCTGCTCGAGTTGATATAATCCTCCGTTGTCGGGATTCTTATTCAGTTAGTAGCGCCCCTATCTTGGACACGACTTAAAGGCTATTTGTATAGGTTTCTTATGTTTGTTTTCTTGATTGCGTGTGGCCGGCATGTGCTAGTAGCAAATGGTTCAGCAGGGTTCGGCTCGGGCCTAAGTTTTGACATTAGGAGCCAGTTGCACCCCTCCAGTTTGAGGCGTGACACCATGACTCTTGAATTCATAATTCACATTCAAGAGAGAGTTAAGAGTAGAAGTTCAAGAAAGCCTTTGAGTTCGATTGTGAATCCTTTGAGATCAACTATTGATGTCACGCCCCAAACTCGAGAGGTGCAACTGGCTCTTAATGCCAAAACTCAGGCCCGAGCCGACCCTGATGAACCATTTGCTACTAGCCCATGGCAGCCACACACAATCAAGAAATCAAAGTATATCTCGGCTTAAAACTAAGTCATCGGCCAGCAAGGCCCCTGTCAACTAATCTATAAAAGAAATAGCTACTCCCAGGGGATCATATAAATAAATAGTCAACTAGCACAGAAGTCCTAATTAGGCTGTCGAGGCCACCATGATATCTATACCAAAACTAAAAGCAGGTATATATCAATACAATACATCAAACAGCTCACAAGCTTCCACAACCCAACAACATAGGCCAGCATGACCATAACGTAGCTATAAACCCCACACAAGTCTGCAAGCCTCTAAGAGTAGTAAAGATTGGTGGGACAAGGCCCCAGCCGACCCATAAAGATATATACAACAAAATGTAACAAACCTCCAACTCTGGCAGCTCCGGAGGAAAGAGGCTGGCCAACCGAATAAAAGTCAATCCTCCTGCTAAGGAGGTCTACACAGTCGTCTGTCAGGACCTGCATGCATGAATGCAGTGCCCCCAAGGCCATGGGGCGTCAGTACAAAATAATGTACAGAGTATGAAAGGCAATAGACTATGATGAGGTATCCTGATATACTGGAATAATCCAACAAATAAATCAAGGCTAAGATAAGTGTACTGACCTATTCCTAAATCTAAACTTATCAAAAATAATAAAACAACAACCTAACCAAGCCCCCATAAGCTCGGCAGGTACAAACAGCACACAAGACCACCTACTCAGGCCCCCATAAGCCCGGAAGGTGCCAATCAACCTATATACCCCTATCAGTAGTCCCCTAGCCCGGTAGGCAGTCACATAACCCTCTTAGGCATTAATATATCCCCTTAGATAGCACATAGCTCCTTTAGGCATCAACGTAGCTTATAGACAACTCATAACCCTTTTAGGGAACAACATGGCCCTGTAGGAAGAACATAGCCTTCTTAGGCGTCAATATAGCCCTGTAGGCAACTCATAGCCCTGTTAGGCATCCATATAGCCCTGTAGGCAAAACATAGCCCTTCTAGGCATAGATCACATTCCTGCAACTAACCACAATAGCCCCAACGACAATAATAACAATCCAACCGCTAAAAGCGAGCAATTTAGTTATAAGCAACCTATACAAATAGCCTCTTAAGTCATGTCCAACATAGGGACGCTACTAACTGAATAAGAATCCCGACAAGGGAGGATTATATCAACTCGAGCAGCCAACAATATATCAAGGATAACAACCCAAATACATTGCTTCTAAACTTTAAGGAAACATGTTGTAAGTAGGGAATAACCTTAACATACCTTTCCAATGAACGCTCGAAAGACTGTAGTTCTTTCATAAAAGTTGTTCCTTATGTCCTAAGCTTCGCAAACACTATATATACACAGCTAGTACGCACCTATAAACAGTTTATAATTAATCTTATATCGGCAGATTTGCCATATTGCCCTAACTTCTCGAAACGTCCGTAGAAATTCATAAAAACAATCATAAAAGAGTCCCGAGATGATTACCTTAGTTAACCAAGTTAAAACCTTGAAGAAACACCAATAGTTACAAATTTATATCTTTAAAAACCAGCTCCAAACGCAGCAAATATAAGGGAAAACGATTGCCAAGTGTAGGGATTACATTTCTAGGCACGGGGGCAATGTTTAATGGTAGAAATCGTCAAAATTAACCTTCATCATGCTAGGACTCCATAGGAACCCTCTCCTAAGCTTTTTTCTGGTTTTGGAACTGAAATGAACTGTTTCCATGGCTAAAAACGTTAAATAGCCGACATACCATATTTGTTTACCCGACCCGGATTCTGCCCTGGCAGTCCCTAGTAAAACCCTCATAACGTTTTACTCGAATGTCCGTTTGATACGGGGTTTTGTGCGTTGCAAACTAGACTCGTAGGTCTTCGATTTAATGGGTAATAGGCCTTCTAACTCTTTATATATTGGGAGAAAACATCTAATACATTTGACCCAAATTTCAAAGAAATCTTTAAAAATGAACTTACGATAACTTTCGCCAACTTTTATTATGCCACTTACTTAACTTCAAAACTTGAGATAAAACCCTTGAACACTTAAAATATGACACACCACATCCTTTTTAATTTATTACTCACCCTCTTTGTCTTTCCACGAAGGTACGAGTTAATTTAGACGTTTTGGAAAGTCCGGGTGTTACAATTGAATTGAACTAATTTTTGAGGAAGTAAGTCAGAGAATAAGAAGAGTCGCATACATGAGTTCCATATTGTTATGTAGATCATCGAGTCGAGTTGTTTCATGCCCATAATTCCGCATGAACTTCTTAAGTTGAGAATCTTTCAGAGAAGTGGTATCTTCAAGTTCGAAGTCTTTAAGTGTTGAGTTCCTAATCCCTTTTGAGAAGTATCTTTGAGTCCTTGTGTTGAATATTTCATGCCCATAATCCGGCATGAACAATATAAGTCTAACAGTCCTGAGATGAGTAGTATCATTGAAGTTTTTGAGTTTCAAGTATTGAGTTCTATCGATGGTTATTGAAAACCTTGAATTGAGTCGTTCATGCCCATTATTCGACATGAACCATATTCTAAGAAGTCTTTTACAAATGTTTAAACTTTGTTTTAAGACTTAAGTTTTGAGTTCAGTAAAGAGTAAAGTTGAAGTTCATTTCTTCAAAAGAATATGGGGACTATGTATTCCCAAAAGAGTATAAAATGTTTTCACATTTAAATAAGAACGAAAAACTGAGATTTTCAAAGAAGCCTTTGAGCTAGTTTTTCAGTAAAGAGCCTTTGGGCTACTTTTCAGTTTAAGAATAAATGCTTTCACAATAAAGAAAGAGGGGAAACCTAGATTTCCAAGATAGCCTTTAAGTTATGTTTTTGAGCAATTATCTCAAATCACAGAAAGAGTTTTATTTTTACAAACATATGAGCTGTGTATATTTTGGGAGTAGTATTAAGCACTGATATGGGGATGCGAGTTCAAATAACTCAAGTCTCCATAAACCATGTAGCTATCATAGGCAGAAATAGGATCATACTTTTTAACTGATTCGTTAGTGCTTTTAAGCATAGACTAGTGGATCCACTTAGTAGCTCTTGTTCTATACCGATGGCAAGGTATAGGACGGTCCTTCGAAACGTGAGGTAAAACGTTATACCATCACTTAGGCTCATTGTGATGGTTGTCAGTTAGAGAATCTCCCACATAAGTTATTGTATTCGTATATACACAGTTAATTTTATTTTTACATACATTTCAGAGTTATGTTGTATCCTTGCATACACACAGAGTTGACAGCATGTTTTTTAAATAGTTTGTTTCTTTATATTGCACTTGTTTTAAATTGCTTTATATTGAAATAAGTTCAGTCATCTTGAGTTGAGTATCCAGATTTGAGTACCCAGAGTCGAATATCATATCTTTGAGTTGAGTATCTATTCTCTGAGTTGAGTATCTTATCCTTGAGTATTCCTTGAGTTGAGTAAGTTTGAGAAGAGGAAAGTATGCTTCCTTTTTTTCAAGTTTCAAGCTTATGTTTATGCTTTAGAACTCCTCTTACATGCTCGTACATTCCACGTACTGAGCCATTTGGCTTGCATCTTTTCATAATGCAAACATAGGTATTCGGGATCATAAATAGGAGATTCATTGATACATCTGAGAGTTCGAGTTAGCTATGGTAAGCCTCCTTATTTTCTAGAGGATTTCATTTACTTTTCAGTTTAGTCAGGATGTCGTGGGTCTTGTCCCGACTTCCATCTTTATAAGTTAGAGTCTTCATAGATAGTCAGTATAGTTGAGAAGTCTGTATCATTCATTTATTTTATTCAATATTTTAAAGACTTAAGTGCCTATTTTATGGGAAGTTGAATATATTATTTTTATTCTAAGTTGCTCATTTGAGTTAAAGTTTTGAAAAGTTGAGTTTATTTGAATTTTATTCAGTTTTAAGCTTGTGCATGCTTAAGTTAGTCTTTTGCTTGTAGTCAGCCAGGATGAGGGTTCGCTTGGTGACCAACAATGGTTCTTAAGTGCGGGCCATGTCCAGGGTGTAGACTCGGGTCGTGACAAACTTGGTATCAAAGCACATAGTTTAAGTGTCCTAGGGTGTCTATGAAGCCGTGTCGATAGCATCTTGTCTGTGGTTGTAAGGGCCCCACTTCTATAAATGAGGGACTGCAGACATTTAAGAAAAGTTTTCCTTCTTTCATACTCTAAATTGTGCAATAGAGCTATGTCATAGAGACTTATTCTAACTCGTTCGTTTCTCAGAATCCTTCGACTACCCATTATACTAGAGGTGGTTGAAAAATAGAGTCAGTTGTTTGTCGATGAGTTGTTCTTAGCAAGAGTTTTGAGGAATTCATGAGAATCCAGATGGGCTTGAGAGAAGCCCAAGAGTAAGATAAGTGTTCCGTTTTAGATGAATGCAGTCATAATCATATGAATCGTGTGTTTGAGCTTAAAGCAAGTTGTACTCTTTTCCTTAAGCCTTGTTTCAACTGAGATCCTTTTTAAGAAGTATGTTTAGAGCTTGGGTATGATTTTCACCTGAAAAGGTAGCATGAGTTATGAGATCATGAGCATTAGTAGTGAAAGAGCCCGGAGTTAGAGGAAAGTAGCAGAGGTTTAGTAATCTAAGTAAGGGAGGTGGTGTTTTGACAAGCTATGTTACTATAGTCAAGTACCTAGTAAGTTAGTAATGTTCCTTTATGGGTAGATGAAGAAGTGATGGTTGTGAAGATTCTATCATAGGAGCTAGAGTGTATTGTAGCTAGAAATGAGTTTGTGATGAAGTGTCATTGTGTAGGTAATGACCAGGTGTAAGTGTTGAATAGAAGAGCAGGAGTATTCATGAGGTGATAGATCTAAGCTAGGCTTATGATTTTGAGGGAGAGCCCATAATATTCAAAGTGTTATAGAACTAATTAGGCATTGATGTATAGTGAATGAGTGAATAGTACTCAAGTTGTGAAGGGAAATGTGATAGTAAATTGTAAGTATGAATACTAAGAGGTGAGGGTTGACTATTTTTCATAAGGTCCTAGTGGACGAGTGTTTCTAAATTTGTATCTAGTAGTTGTAAGTTAGTACAGTAAGCGAGCTATCATATTGATATTCGAGTCTAGTCATAAATATTAAACTTGAATTTGAGATGAGTGTCATGATCAAAAGAATGGTAACACGAGGGTGATGATGTTTAGTCTTGAGATTTGATCTAGAAGACTTGACATAGAGTAGGTGAGGAATTGAGGTGCTAAGATACAATAAATATGAGTGGTACAAGTGAGAGACCCTAACCTTAGATAAGGGCAGTGAAGTGTGGCTAAGTTACAAGAGTAATAAGAACGTTAAGAGGTGTACCGAGAGGGTATGTAACCAGAAGAAGTTAAGGGAAACACTTTAGAAAGAGGTCTTAGTACCGCTTATAGAGAGTTTGGTAGGCATGAGAAAAACTTCTCCCAAGTGTTAGATTAAAAGAAAAGGTAGACCATTTAGATATGATGGAATATGTCCATAGATTTCAAGTGTTAGCTTTAGACCTAAGGGGGAGACGATAAGATGAGAAATCAAGTCAAGTGTTGATAATTTCTTAAGGAGCTGATTAGTAGGAGTCTATGAAGTTGTTAGAATACTAAGCTTGAATGTGGTGTTAAAGAGTAATAGTCTTGGGAGGAGATTCCCTATAGAGAGGTATAGAATCCAAACCTAAGGATTTGGGTTAAGATTGAATATAGTAAGAGTATACCATTATACTCAAACCTTAGTAAGAGTAACCCCGTTTCATACCCAGTCCAGTCGTCATTCGAGGACGAATGATCCCAAGGGGGAAATATTGTAACACCCCAGAAATAGATTTGAGCTAAGACTTTAACCATCTTTAATTTTGAGTAGGATTATACCGAGGAATTAAAATTTCTTAAGTGTTAAGTTCACTATATGTAGCACCTTGAGTTCGAAAAAGAACTAAATTGGAAATAGCAAAAAAATCTGAAATTTTGCAAGTTAAGCTAAGTATGAGTTTTGGGTTGACTTCAAACGACCATAACTTCTAGCTCAAGATGATTTAGGTGTGATACCAGATACCGTAGGGAAGATATTTGAATTATCTTTCCAACGCCACCAAGTTTTCCCAGTTTCGAGTTCGTATGAGGGAGATATGTCCATTCGAAGTTGGGTTGTCTAGATAAGGAAAGGCAAAACCGGATTTTAGAGGGGTATTTTGGTCTTTTCCTTACCCAATCAGATTTAATTCATTTTTAGTAATATTTTAGGGGTATAATATGATTAGGTTCAGTTTCATAATCCTAGTTTACGCCTAGGGTTTTAGTTGAGAGTTCAAGAAGAGAAAAGAAGAAGAGAAAAAAGGAGAAGAGAGAAAGGATGAAGGCATTCATCGACGTTCTTGAGAGTTGTTGCGGATTGTCGCCATGGGTTTGATCCCTAAGAGGTATGTAAGCTTCCATAATGTTGGGTTTGTTCACCCACAGGACAAACATATTATTTTGAGCAAAGTTTCATTCTCAAAAAGTTGAAGGATTTAAGTTCTTGATAGGTGTTCTTAAAGTTCATTCTTAATCTTGTTTTGTTGGGGTTTTGATGATTTCTTGAGATGAAAGTAATTGTTTTGAGTGTTGTTTTGAGTGGATTAGTGTGTACTTAGGTTGGGTAATTGAATCTAAGGAAAACTTGAGAAAAGAAATTGATTAAAACCTATTTAATGTCAGAAAACGAGAGGAAACGTTCGTCAATTTTGTCTGGGGCAATGTTGGCGCGACGCACCAGCAATGCGCCAGAAACGTGCCCTAGTAAATTGGGACCTGGCGCAGCGCGCCAGGGACGCGCCCGGATCAGTGTTTTCACCCGTTTTTCATCGGTTAGCCTATTTAAGTTATTCTAAAGTGTCCTAACACTTTCCATTGATTCTAACTACTCTAAATGACTTCTAAACACTTAGAAATCATCCATGAACACGAATCATAACCTTGAATTCATAATTCAAATTCAAGGTAGAGTTAAGAGCTAAATTTTGAGAGCTCATTCGAACATTTTGAGAAAGTCCCTTTGAGTCTTTTTGAGGAGTCTTCTACAATTTCTAATAACTTATTTCAAGACTCATGTAAGTGAGAATGAGAGTGAAGAGAATGTATTCATGAGTCAACACTATCACCTAGATTCTTCATCTCATGAACCATGACTCTTGAATTCATAATTCACATTCAAGAGAGAGTTAAGAGTAGAAGTTCAAGAAAGCCTTTGAGTTCGATTGTGAATCCATTGAGATCCACTATCAAATTGAACTAAGTTTTGAGGAAGTAAGTTAGAGAATTACAAGAGTCGCATACATGAGTTCCACATTGTTATGTAGATCATCGAGTCGAGTTGCTTCATGCCAATAATTCCTCATGAACTTCGTAAATTGAGCATCTTTCAGAGAAGTGGTATCTTCAGGTTCGAAGTCATTAAGTGTTGAGTTCCTAATCCCTTTTGAGAAGTATCTTTGAGTCCTTGAGTTGAACATTTCATTCCCATAATCCCGCATGAACACTATAAGTCGAACAGTCTTGAGATCTTGAGTTCGAAGTATTGAGTTCTATCTATGGTTATTGAAAACCTAACATTGAGTCGTTCATGCCCATTATTCGGCATGAACCATATTTTAAGAAGTCTTTTACAAATGTTTAAACTTTGGTTTAAGACTTAAGTTTTGAGTTCAGTAAAGAGTAAAGTTGAAGTTCATTTCTTCAAAAGTATATGGGGACTATGTATTCCCAAAAGAGTATAAAATGTTTTCACATTTAAATAAGAACGGAAAACCGAGATTTTCAAAAGAGCCTTTGAGCTAGTTTTTTAGTAAAGAACATTTGGGCTAGTTTTCAGTTTAAGAGTAAATGCTTTCACAATAAAGCAAGAGAGGAAACCTAGATTTCCAAGATAGCCTTTGAGCTATGTTTTAGAGCAATTATCTCAAATAACACAAAGAGTTTTGTTTTTACAAATATATGAGCTATGTATATTTTAGGAGTAGTATTGAGCACTGATATGGGGATGTGAGTTCAGATAACTCAAGTCTCCATAAACCATGTAGCCATCATGGGTAGAAAAAGGATCATACTTTTTAGATGATTCTTTAGTGCTTTTTAGCATAGACTAGTGGATCCACTTAGTAGTACCGATGGCAATGTATAGTTCTGTCCTTGGCAACGTGAGGTAAAACGTTGTTCCATCACTTAGGCACATAGTGATGGTTGTCAGTTAGAGAATCTCCCACATAAGTTATTGTATTCTTATATACACAGTTAATTGTATTTTTACATACATTTTAGAATTATGTTGTATCCTTGCATACACACAGAGTTGACAACATGTTTTTAAAGAGTTTGTTTCTTTATATTGCATTTGTTTTAAATTGATTTATATTGCAATGAGTTCAGTCATCTTGAGTTGAGTACCCATAGTCGAATATAATATCTTTGAGTTGAGTATCTAATCTCTGAGTTGAGTATCTTATCCTTAACTATTCTCTGAGTTGAGTAAGTTTGGGAAGAGGTAAGTATATTTCCTTTTTATCAAGTTCCAAGCTTATTTTTATGCTTTAGAATTCCTCTTAAATGCTCGTACATTCCATATATTGAGCCATTTGGCCTGCATTTTTCCATGATGCACACACAGGTATTCAGGATCATCAACAGGAGATTCGTTGATACATCAGAGAGTTCGAGTTAGCTATGGTGAGCCTCCTTATTTTTCCAGAGGATTTCATTTACTTTTCAATTTAGTCAGGATGTCGTGGGTCTTGTCCCGACTTTCATCTTTATCAGTTAGAGGCTTCATAGATAGTCAGTATAGTTGAGAAGTCTGTATTATTCATTTATTTTATTAAATGTTTTAAGGACTTAAGTGCCTATTTATGGCGAGTTGAATATATTATTTTTATTCTAAGTTGTTCATTTGAGTTAAAGTTTTGAAGAGTTTAGTTTATTTGAATTTTATTCAGTTTTAAGCTTTTGCACGCTCAAGTTAGTATTCCCTTGTACTCAGTCAGGATGAGGGTTCGCTTGGGGACCAGCAATGGTTCTTAAGTGCCGGCCACGTCCAGGGTCGTGACATAATTTTTTAGAAATGTTAGTTAGCCGTTAGCACTATTATTGAATTTACTTCCCCCCTAATTTTAGAAGAAAACAATCAACATAGCCTATATATTCTATTAGACTTATTAAGTACTATTTATAGAAGACAGTTCCTTTTAGCATAGGTAGTTAGCAGTTAGCACTATTATTAAGTGATGGAACTAGGTATTGGCAATGTTGTTAATTTGATCCCCTTCCTTAAAAAAATATATTGTGTAATTAAGGCAAACATAATCTTCCTAGTTATATGTAAATTGTTAAATCCCCTTTGACATAAGGGAAGATACTAGTGTAGTGGCAAATAGGGTTCAAAATCTGTTTTAGATTATATATTTAAATCTTAGGAATACATTCTAGTACTTATCTCAAAATTTATATTTTGAATCTCCTTCCACCATTACTATAATTTCACTAAGAGCCCTGTTTAAACTATCTGCCAACTCTAGATTAACTATTTATACATAGCAACTGATACATTTTGCTTCCATGTTACATTTTATCATACAAAGAAATTAATGAACATTTGCACCTAACTCTTCTCAAAAGTTATCCATTTCCCAAGACCATATATATAGACAATAACTTTCTTATACAAATTTTGGGGACTCTAAATATCCATTCTTCCACACTGTAAAAGCTAGCTATTATTATGGGAGAGCCTCGACGGCTCCACACTATGTAGTATTCACTCTACCACAAAAAGGTAACTTTTTCTGAGGTAGCCCTTTTCAAGTTAGGTGGTCAGCGCCTTGTTGGAACGGTGGACACGAAGGGTGAAGGATATGACTCTCATATCATCAATACAATCAAGGAGAACATGAAATTAACATAGAGTAAAAAACACAATAAAAATACTTCTGACACAAATGAGTATATCTACCTACTTTAAGAAAAAAATATATAGTATAAATCATTACCATATATAGTGAGGATGTGTTTATCAATTAACATGGGAAGCTCTAATTGAATTTGGGTATATACCTGAGGAGATTAAAGACTTGAATAAACTTGGTCTCCTGGTAATTCTAGACGAAGAAGGAAAATTGAAAATTCAAAAGAAAAGGAAAAAGGGAAATCAAAACCCTAAAACCTTGTGAAATGTAAAGACTGTAATAAGTATTTTTTTTAGTATTTAAAAACCTTTATGCTCTTCATGTATGAGTTGGTACACACCTGTCACGTTCCTTAACGAGAAATAAATAAAAGAGTAATTTTACTGGGATAAGGAATAATTACCCCCCTAGACTATGACAAAAATCTCAGAGACACACCTTAACAAGGTCCTATTACCCCTGTGAACTCATTTTTTTTTGTAATTTTCCACACCTTTTGTCTTACGTGGCACACTCCATGACTCCACACAATTGAGGTGCGTGTGAGATATTTGGATTCCATGTAAGACAAAAAGGTGTACAAATTTACAAAAACAAATTGGTTTAGGGGGTAATAGGACCTTAGTTTAGTTAAGGTGTGTCTCTGGGATTTCGGTCATAGTTTGTGGTGGGGGGTACTTGTACCTTTTCCCTAATTTTACTATATTTTTCGTTGAATATAATTAATTCAATATTTTGACAAATACATTGGGTAAATGAATGGTACTTCCTCTAGTCTATATTAAGTGAATTGTTCGGATATAACACTCCTCTTAAAGAAAAATATTAAGGACAAATATTAAAGACTATTTTTAATTAGTATTATTCCTAAACTATTCTCCGAAAAATGTAATGTAGTTAACAACATCATTAAAAGAAAAGATAAATATGAAGAAAACAAATCCAATTAACAAATATCTTAAACTTTGAAAAATTCACTTATTTTGAACTATAAAAAAAAACTTATGACAGTTCACTTAGTATGGACTAGAGGGAACAATATCTTAATAGTTAAGTTCGCTGATTCCATATACTTTTGTTCATCTTGTTGGTGAAGGTCCAATTTATCAAGAACTAATTGATAAATTCTCTCTTGATTTTTAAATGAGACAAGTGAAAGTAGACATTTTTAAAAAAAAAGTTAAATGGTCAAAGTCACACTTCCATTATCAGTTGTTCTTTTTTTCTACCTAAACTATAACCATATATGTATTAAAACACACATCATTTAACAGATGATTGTATGTGGTGTGCACTCTCTAATTGTATTAAAAAAAGATGTCAAGTAACAGTCCACATGAATAAATATTTCCATTTATGCAGAACTAAAATAATTTTTAGTTAAAAACTTAAGGGGGTTAATATTTTTGAATAAAAATCTAAATCGGGTCATTTGTAAAAATTCATGGGTCATTTGTAAAAAGATTCACCCAACATCTTCATTCTCCAACAATGATCCTCGTCCTCAATTGTGGTTTATGCCTTCAAATTTCTATTGTCGACTTTCCCCCCCCCCCCCACCCTCCCCTATTAAGTTGTAATTATATCATAGATTCTAGATAAATCAAGTCAGACGATAGTTAAGAAGGTTGTAATCTTTGATGAAACTCAGGTAAAACTTGAAAGTCGGAAGAATGACAAGAAAGTTCTAAGGATAAGGTGTGAAGGAAGTAAATTGAAAATGGAAGAACATATATAGATTTGGAAAAGAAACATCAGCATTGCCTGGACGGTCGACCATGGTTTTTAACCATTTACAGGAAGACACATACTCGGAGGATTAAAAGTGGAGGGATATGTGTCACATCAAGAAATGTTAGAGGACTTTTCATTTGCTTTCGGCCAAGAATTGAAGTGTTTTCCATCTTTCTGTCACAATTCTTTGAGTACCCAAAAAAATGCGGGACAATCTATGTAACATCCAACAACTTCTAAGCAAAGATTCGAATCATCCTCTATGTATGTGTATAGGTCCGAACCCAATGAATTCTAAGTTGTGCATATATATTAAGGTCCTTTACAAAGTGTAGTAAGTATATCAGATATGGTTTAGGATTGTAAGGAACCTCAAACACCAAGCCAAGTTCAAAACATTTCTATCAGCTATGTTTTCACATGAGTTCCTACAAGGGTCAACTTCAAACGACCATGCCTCTCAGAATAGTAAGATTTGGGTGACCCGTGGCCTATCGAATTAAAGGTCTACAATAATTATTTCCAACGTCACTGACTTCTCGTTAACCCGACTCTTGAGTAAAACATTATCTGATTTTACTAGAGCAATGTCAAATTGATCGTGCACTCCGCGTACCTGGTAGCGTGGACGCACCACGCTAGACCATTTTTCCAGCAGCCCGGGTGGGCGCCCCGCACGCACTACACAATTTTGAGAGTCTAGATTTCAAAATGCTCTATTTATTAAGTTAAGATTGTGGATCATTTTAAAATTCATCTTGGACGACCTGGTCTTATTTTCTCTAAAATTCTCTAATCTCCCGCATCTTTAATACCAAAGTATGTTACTCTCATGTATCTAAACTAGTTCTAAATAATTTCAATCTCTAATAAAAAATTATTAATAAGATTCTACATCAAATCTTTCTCTCATATCTTGCGAAAATAAGAACTCATCCTAAAGTTCAAGAGGAGACTTTTAGGGCTCCTCTTCGAACTTAGAGCTTCAATAAGAGTGATTTAAGGTATGCAAGGATATCATAGAGAGTTAATGAGTTCTTCCTCATTCCCTACATCTAAATTTCAGTTAGCAAGTTTCAACTAGGGTTTCAAACCCAAGGCTTACTATATTTGAGGGTTCTACTTACTTTCTTATCATGAATTATTGATTTTGTTGTGTCTATTTTAGTATATTAATTGATTGGACGATTCTTAATCATTGATCATACTTATTTCACCCCATGAACCATATTTAATTATGAATTTTATGAAATCCTTGATATATCAATTCTTATGCATTAGCTACATGAAGAAAACAAGGCTAGTTTAAAGAAAGCATATTCAATTTTAGAGAAAGGATTTTCAATTAGTCTTTAAAGTAAGTTCAATGCATTGATAAAAGAGTATGCAGAACAGTGAGTCAAAATAAGACTTGAGTACTTGAGTATGAGGATGAGGATAGTTGAGTTTCATTTTTCAAAATGAATATATGGGAACTAAGTATTCCCAAGAGTAAATGTTATTACATTTAAAATCAGAGGAAACATCGATTTCCAAATGAGTTAATGAAGAGTTTTTGAGTATAATCTCTTTAAAGAGAACCTTTTGAGTAATAATCTCAAAATTTGAGGACGAGGAAATGTTTTTAAACATATGAGCATGAGTTATATTACTGGGAGTAGTATTGAGCACCGATATGGGGACGAGTTCAGACAACTCAAAGTCGTCATAAGCCATGTATGCCAACGTGGGTAGAAAGGGTCGTACTTTTTAGATGATTCCTTATTGCTTTTTAAGCATAGCTTAGTGGATCCACTAATGTCACGCCCCGAGCTACCCATGAGACGCGGACACGGGACCTAGGACAGCAAGTGATCCCAAGCTAACCCTCTTGGCATGATCATGAGCATACTAAAGATGAACTGAAAAATAAAAACTATGCGGAAGCTATAATCATAAATAAAATAAAAGGGATGAGGAATAACCATATACTATAACTGAGCTAAATGAAAACTTATATGTTTAATACAAAGAAGATATTAACTCAATACTAAGTTGAATCTAACTATGTCTGAAATAAGCCTCTAAACTGACTATAAATATTGGGACATGCCCTAACTAGATCTAGCAAAACTGAAATTAAAGACTAAAAGCAATAAAGATAAACATGTCACTAGTCCTCGAAGAATGAGGACTCACCACTGATGTTGCTGAACTAAAGATTGGGAACTGATTTAATCGTGATCTAGATGTTGAGAACCTAAACATACATCACGAGAAAATGTAGCGTAGAGTATGCGTCAGTACTTGAAGGTACTAAGCATGCAGGATAGAATAAAGTTGAAATAAACATATAACTGAATGAGCAATAAAGGAAGAGCATAATCTGAACATGATATAGATACTGAATACTGAACTAACTGAATGTAATGACCAAATTTATAACATGTTGAGACTGAATACTTAGAGTACTGAAATGTGGTCAATGCAATGGAGTCTGACTGAACTGTAGGAGTTACTAATAACCGATAATAAAACCACATGAGCTAAATGTGGAGTCCGATGTATACGCCCCATCGAGAGGACCCAATATACCCGGCCAAAGGTATAGAGGTATGCTAGCGTGATCACTAAAATGATGCCCACAGACGGGACTTACAACCTATGTGGCTCGTAGTTCTGGGACTATATAGGTACGCTGAACCCTAGTCCAACTCGATATCATGCTACTCCTAATAGATTAAGTGATTAACACATTATGATTGAATTTCTGTAAGTTACTAGATAGCTCAAACTGAACATGCAAACTGAGTATGCAACAATTAAACTGATATTGATGCATTAATAACTGAGGCATATATAATTGAATAACTGAAATATCTTACCTAGTATGTGTAATTCAAGAACTAAAGAAATACATAGCTAGGGTTCTAGAATTCATGCAATAAACTGAATATTAACATACTAATCTGATTTGGATCATTCTACAGCTAAGAACCCAATAATTCTAGCATTTAAGAAACCCTAGGTCTAGTCATAATAAGGGAATCAAGAAACTGACTGAAAACTAGGGACCTAATGGGTGAAAGGAACCTACTAGTGAAATTCCACATACCTGGTGAGGAATTCCATCGAGAAATATTTTGATTTTGGAGCTGGAACTGGTGGAAACTTGTTGCGTTCTTGAAGCTAGGGTTGATCGCCTTTTTCTCTTTTCTTGCTTCTAATTTTCTAAGTTTTGATAAATGATTTGACTTAGGTCAGTTTTAGTTATGTTTCTAGGCTTAAACTGACTAAAACCTCATAATTTAGGGTCTAAGCGACGTAGTTTAGGGGTCCAAAGAAATAGGAAAAGACCAGAACCGACTTAACTGTTGTCAGAGTGACTGACGAACAGGACCTACGAACCTACGGTCCGTAGGTTTCGGTCGTAGGTCAAGTCTGCCCGACAGGGCTTCACTAAAACGAGTATAACTTTTTACTCTGAGATCCAATTTTAGCAAATTTGGTGGCGTTGGAAAGAGGATTCAATTATCTATCATATCACAGTTTATGGTACACATAATTCCTTTTATGCTAATAGTTAGGAGAATTTGAAGTTGACCCAATCAGCAATTCCCCCCTAATTGGTTGCTGACCTTCACCAACTATTAGACCTACGGACCGTGGATCGAACGACGGTCCGTGTTGGTCGGCCATTGTTCGCGTTAGAGGCTGGGTAAAGTGGTCCTTGATCTACAGACACAGACCACGGACCGTGGTCTGGCCTACGGATCGTGGGTCGAGACTTAGCCAATTTTCTGAGCTGGGTTTGGGGAAAGGTTGTAGTGGTGAACCACAGAACCCCAGCACAGGACATAGGTCAAACTACGGTCCGTGGGTGGCGACCATAGGTTGCACCTGCAACTTCTGAAAATCTAAAATCGGGTGTGCTTTCATATACGGGGTGTTACATTATCTCCCCCTTGAGACCATTCATCCTCGAATAAAGACTAAACTAGCTGAGTATGGAGGGAGAGAGCTGCAAACCCTACCAGTAAACACTGGAAACTGATTTCTGACTAAACTAAGTCCCAACAACATGCAAATATGCTGGAAATTTAAGTACAAACTGAAGGAACATAATACTAAGACTGAATTTGCGCATGAATGACTGAAAAACTGAAGAGGAACTATTACCTCAAGCTGGAGTGGAATCGGAAGGAAAGAGGTGATAGTACTAGGACTTCATGGCTGCTTCTGCTTCCCAAGTAGCACCATCTATGGACTGACTCCTCCACAAAACCTTAACTGAAGCGACTGCTTTGTTTCTCAACCTTCTAACCTGACGATCAAGAATCTCAACTGGTGCATCATCATTAGAAAGGCTATCTTTTACAACCACACTCTCTAATAGCACCACAGATGCTGGATCACCCACACACTTCTTCAATAGTGAAATGTGAAAGACTGGATAATCTGCTGGCAACTCTAGCTCATAAGCCACTTTACCAATCCTTTTCAAGATACGATAAGGGCCTACATATCTGGGACTGAGCTTACCTTTCTTGCCAAATCTCATCACCCCTTTCATAGGTGACACTTTTAGGAAAACCCAATCATCAACTTGGAACTGTAGTTCCCTTCTCCTTACATCTGCATAAGACTTCTGGCGACTCTGGGCTATCTTAAGTCTATCTCTAATGAGTTGCACTTTCTCCATAGCATAAAGGACTGAATATGGCCCTATCAAGGCTTCTTCACCTACTTTAAACCAACCAACAGGAGATTTGCATCTACGTCCATACAATGCCTCATAAAGGGCCATCTGAATGGTGGAATGGTAGCTATTATTGTAGACAAACTCTATAAGAGGAAGGTGATCATTCCAAGTACCCTTGAAGTCGATCACACAAGCTCTCAACATGTCCTCTAAGGTCTGAATGGTACGCTCTACCTGACCATCCGTCTGTGGGTGAAATGTTGTGCTATGATTAACCTGAATACCAAGACCTTTCTGAAATGACTTCCAGAAATGAGAGGTAAATTGAGGACCTCTATCTGAGATGATAGACAAAGGAACTTCATGCAACCTGACTATCTCAGTTATGTAAAGCTTGGCGTAGTCCTCCGCCGAATTTGTATTATTAACCGCCAAAAAGCGTGAAGACTTAGTAACTCTGTCAACTATTACCCAAATGGAGTCATGCTATCTGCGAGTACGAGGTAAATCTGGGATGAAATCCATGTTGATTACTTCCCACTTGAAAGTAGGAATGTTGATCTCTTGAGTCATACTCCTTGGTTTCTGCTGTTCTACCTTCACTTGCTGACAATTGGGGAACTTAGCCACAAAATCTGCTATATCCTTATTCATGCCATTCCACCAAAAGACTTCCCGCAGATCATGGTACATCTTAGTGGCATCTGGATGAATATAATACCTGGAGTTATGGGCTTATGCAAGAATCTGTTGTCTCAACTCACCCACATTAGGAACACATAGTCGACCCTAGTAGCGAAGCAGACCATCTCCCACTTGGGAGAATACCTCAACCCTCTGTTGGTGGACTGCACCCTTGAGTTCAAGCAATATCGGATCACTGTCTTGCTTTTCTTTAACCTCTACTAGCAAAGAAGATTCTGACCCATTCTGAACTGTCACACCACCATTTGATATGCTCATAAGACGAACTCCTAAATGAGTAAGCCTATGAACATCCTTCGCTAGTTCCTTTCTTTCTTCCTCAAAATGTGCTACACTACCTATAGACAGTCTGCTAAGGGCATCTGCTACTACATTGGCCTTACCAGGATGGTAATGCACACTCATATCATAATCCTTGAGGAATTCAAGTCATCTCCTTTGGCGAAGATTCAACTTTTTTTGAGGTGAACACATATTGAAGGCTCTTATGGTCTATAAACACATCTACGTGAACACCAAAAAAGTAATATCTCCAAATCTTTAGTGCAAACATCACTGCTGCAAGCTCGAGGTCATGAGTTGGATAATTCTTCTCATGTACCTTAAGCTGTCTAGAAGCATAAGTTATAACCTTATCTCGCTGCATCAACACACAACCTAGGCCGACTTTGGATGCATCGTAATAGATCACATAATGGTCTGAACTCTCTAGTAGAGTCAAAACAAGAGTTGTAGTCAACCTAGTTTTCAGTTCTACGAAGTTCTTCTCACAAGCATCTTACCACTAAAACATGACCTTTTTCTGAGTCAACTTAGTCAACGGAGAGGCTATGGATGAAAATCGTTCCACGAACCTTTTTTAATAACCCGCTAGACCCAAGAAACTTCTGATATCTGCAGGAGAGGTAGGTTTGGGCCATTGTTTCACTGCTTCTATTTTTTGGGAATCCACCTATCCCTTCGCTGGATACTATATGTCAAAGGAAAGCAACTGATTGTAACCAAAACTCACACTTGATAAATTTAGTGAATAACTAGCGATCTTTAAGAGTTTGTAGAACAACCCTCAAATGAGTCGCATGTTCTTCCTCATTCCTAGAGTAAATAAGGATATCATCAATAAAGACGATAACCGAACAAGTCCAAATACTACTTGAACACTCTGTTCATCAAATCCATGAAAGCTACATGAGCATTGGTTAGTCCAAATGACATAACTACAAATTCATAATGACAATACCGAGTTCTGAAGGTTGTCTTCGGAATGTCACTATCTCTGACTTTGAGTAGATGATAACCTGATCTGAGGTTTATCTTTGAGAAATGACTAGCACCCTGAAGTTGGTCAAACAAGTCATCAATCCTGGTGATGGGATACTTATTCTTGATTGTAACCTTATTCAACTGCTTAGAGTCAATGCACATTCTGAGAGAATCATCTTTCTTCTTTACGAACAACACTGGTGCACCCCATGGCGAAATATTAGGTCTGAGGAAGCCTTTATCTAGAAGGTCTTTCAACTGCTCCTTCAATTCCTTAAACTCAGCTGGAGTCATCCTGTAAGGAGGAATAGAGATAGACTGGGTATCTGGAAGGAGATCAATTCCAAATTTGATTTCCCTATTAGGAGGAACATTGGGAAGATATTGTGGAAACACTTCTGGAAACTCATTAACCACAGGAACTGACTCAAGAGTTGGGGTTTTGGAGCTTGAATCCTTAACCCAAACTAGATGATAAGGATAACCCTTAGAGGTCATCTTTCTGGCCTTAAGGTAAGAAATGAATCGACCCATAGGTGCTAAGCTACTACCCTTCCATTCTAAGATTGGTTTGTCTGGAAACTGAAAACGAACAACCCTAGTTCTACAATCGACTGAGGCATAACATGAATGTAATCAATCCATGCCTAGAATGACATCGAAGTCTACCATTTTTAACTCTACAAGATCTGCTGAGGTGACTTTCTGAGAGACTGTTACATGGCAATTTCTGTATACTCGTCTAGTTATAACTGGTTCACCGACTGGAGTAGAGACTGAGAAAGATTCTGAGAGAGTTTTTGGACTAACATCTAAGATTACTGCTATAGAAGGAGTTACAAAAGATAAAGTATCCCCTGAATCTTTCCACTGAGTGTGTACCATATGTGAGCCACATCCTTAAGCTGGTAGGATGCCAACTCAACCCTACCATTACCAGTCACTTGCATCACTCCAAAGACTTTCTTAACCTCATCAATGAAGTTCTATGGGTCCTCACCAACTTGCAACCCTAAAAACTCAGGAAGATTCATCCTAACAAAATCTCAAAATCTAGCTACCACTGATCCATCATTTCTATTAGTAGGAACTGGAACCTGCTGTTTGTTCTGGTTGGTCATACTTTGAGCCAAAAGCTGGATAGCGTTACGAAATTCATCATTTGAAAATTCCTGATCTGGGACTGGAGGAGCTTGGTTTGTATTGCTGGCATTCACATTCCATGCGTAAGCTCTACGATGAGGCATGATCTTAAGCGCATAACGATGGATTAGAAAGGAGATCATACCAACGCACGATAAGAATATCAAGAAAGTGAAGTTTTCCTAAAACACTTCATAGCCTCCCTCTCATTATATGTGGTGCACTTCACACCCATAAACATGAATCTACTTAGTGCGGCTTTTCAAACATCATTGGACTCTTAAACCTAGTGCTCTCATACCAAGTTTGTCACGCCCATAGCTACCCACGAGACGCGGAGACGGGACCTAGAACCACAAGTGACCCCAAGCTAACCCTGTTGGTATGATCATGAGTATACTAAAGATAAACTGAATAATAAAAACTGTGTGGAAGCTATAATCATACATAAAATGAAAGGGATAGGGAATACCCATATACTATAACTAAGAAAATGAAAACAGATGAGTTTAATACAAAGAAGATATTAACTCAATAATAAGTTGAATCTAAATATGTCTGAAATAACCTCTAAACTGACTAACAATGTTGGGGCATTGCCCTAAGTAGATCTAGCAAAACTGAAACTAAAGACTAAAAGCAATAAAGATAAACATGTCACTAGTACTCAAAAAATGAGGACTCACCACTGATGTTATTGAACTGAAGATCAGGAACTGATCTAATCGTGATCTGGATGCTGAGAACCTAAACCTACATCACGAGAAAATGTAGCGCAGAGTATGCGTCAGTACTTGAAACGTACCGAGCATGCAGAATAGAATAAATCTGAAATAAACATATAATTGAACGAGCAATAAAGCAAAAGCATAATCTGAACATGATATAGATACTGAATACTGAACTAACCGAATGCAATGACCAAATTTATAACATGTTGAGACTGAATACTGACTGTACTGAAATGTGGTTAATGCAATGGAGTCTGACTGAACTGTGGGAGTACGATGTATACGCCCCATCAAGAGGACCTAATATACCTGGCCAAAGGTATAGAGGCATGTTGGCGTGATCACTAAAATGATTCCCACAGAGGGGACTTACAACCTACGTGGCTAGTAGTTCTGGGACTACGTTGAACCCTAGTCCAACTCGGTATTATGCTACTCCAAATAGATTAAGTGATTAACACATTATGACTAAATTTATGTAAGTTACTGGATAGCTCAAATTGAACATGCAAACTGAGCATGCAACAATTAAACTGATATTGATGCATTAATAACTGAGGCATATATAATTGAATAACTGAAATATCTTACCTAGCATGTGTAATTCAAGAACTAAAGAAATACATAGCTAGAGTTCTGGAATTCATGCAATAAACTGAATATTAACATACTAATCTGATTTGGATCATACTAACAGCTAAGCACCCAATAATTCCAACATTCAAGAAACCCTAGGTCTAGTCATAATAAGGGAATCAAGAAATTGACTAAAAATTAGGGACCTAATGGATGAAAGGAACCCACTAGTGAAATCCCACATAGCTAGTGACAAATTCCACAGAGAAATTTTTTGATTCCGGGGCTGGAACTGATGGAAACTTGTTGTGTTCTTACAGCTAGGGTTGGTCGCCTCTTTCCCTTTTCTTGCTTCTAATTTTCTAAATTTTGATTAATGATTTGACTTAGCTAAGTTCTAGTTATGTTTCTAGGCTTAAACTAACTAAAACTTCATAATTTAGGGTCTAAAGAAATAGGAAAAGACCAAAATACCCCGACTTAGTTTTTGTGGGAGTGACAGACGGATGGGACCTATGGGCTATAGGTCAACTTCTGGTCCATAGGTTTGGGTCGTAGGTCAAGTCTGCCCGACGGGGATTCACTAAAACAAGCATAATGTTTTACTTTGAGATCCGATTTTAGCAAACTCTGTGGCGTTGTTAAGAAGATTCAATTATCTATCATATCATAGGTCATAGGAAACATAATTCTTTTTTGCTAAGAGTTATGACCATTTGAAGTTCACCCAATCAGCAATTTCCCCCTAAGTGGCTACTGACCTTCACTAACGATCAAACCTACGGACCGTGGATCGTGGACCGTGGACCGAACGACGGTCCGTGCTGATCGGTCGTCGTTCGCGTTAAAGGCTGGCTAAAGGGGGCCTCAATCCATGGACCGTGGTCTAGCCTACAGACCGTGGGTCTGTCCGTGGGTCGAGACTTAACCGATTTTATGAGCTAAGTTTGGGGAGTGGTAGCAGTGGTGAACCACGGACCTATAGCACGGGCCGTGAGTCAAACTACGGTCCATGGGTGGCGACCGTAGGTTGCACCTGCAACTTCTGAAAATCTGAAATCTGGTATGCCTTTAGATACGTGGTGTTACAACTTAGTTGAGGATGTCTTATACTCCGGCAAGCTATAGGACAATTCTGGAAGCGTGGGCGAGACATTGTATCATCACATAGCTCATAGTGATGGTTGTCGGTTAGAGAATCTCCCAAATAAGAGTAAAATAGTTATTATTGTAATTTTAAATACATTGAGTTACTATCTACTGTTTTAAAAGCTTTCATTATAATGCATCTTTATTGTTGCTTTATTTTGTACTGAGTTAAGTACTTCTAAGTTTGAGAATCCTTGAGTTAAATTGAAGTGTGTTGAGAAAAGGTGAGTACGTTCTTCATTGTTATTAGTTCAAGCTTATGTATGTGCTTTAGAGTTCCCCTTGCATGCTCATATATTCCATGTACTAATGCCATTTATCCTGCATCTTTTATGATGCAAATAAAAGAGTTTAGGGTCATCAACCGACTCACTGTTGATACAACGTGTTGTTCCAGAGTTGCTTTGGTGATTCTCCTTGCTTCCGGAGGATTCACATTTACTTTTAATTTTGTTAGGATGTCATGGGTCTTGTCCCAACTTCCATCATTGTCATTAGAGGTTTCATAGATAGTAGTGTTTTGAGTAGTCTTTTCCATTTCTTTTGTTAAATGTTTATGACTTGAGTTAAACAATTATGTTATTGAACATTCCAGACTATATTGAGCTAAACTAATTTTAGTAATAATGTCTTTATGAGTTGAGTTATATTTGAGGTTTGTTTATTGTCGAGTAAGTCTTACGCTAAGGGTTGAGCCAGGCCAAGGGTTCGCTTGGGGCCAACAATTATTCTCGACTGCCGGCTATGTCCAGGGTGTAGGCGCGGGGCGTGACAATGTCTATGACAATTCTTTGTGGGATTGAAAATGTCACTGTCCTTTCCTTCTAGACTAGGCCAAAAAGGTGAATTTTAAAGCTTTATTCTTAGTAAATTCAATGATTAAAATTTCTATAATGTACGTCATTCTAACTATTTTTTATTTTGAATGAATTGTTGTCACCTTTATCACGTTTTGAATGAATTGTTTATTTTATTTTACTTTATTTTGTATGGTTAAAAACTAAATAACTGAACCAAATCGATAACAACTAAACCGATAAATGTATATTATATTTGATTTGGTTTGGTTTTGAAATTTTAAAATTGATTAATTTTGTGTGATTTTGGTTTTTACCAATAACCGATCCAAACCGACCCGTGAACGCCTCTACCTGTAATTATTCAGTATTTAATAGTTCATATTTTATTGACGCTATTTGTATCCTAATGAAAGTGAGATATAGTTGGATATGAGAATTAAAAGAAATTATATAGTTGAATGGAGTTTTGGTATTTGTTCTGCTTTAAATAAACAATACAAGATATGCTCTTCTCAAGGAATAATGACAGGTGGAATTGGAGATAAGATTGTTCGAGTCTCTTGAAATATGTCCCCCTAACAAATTGAGAGGCATTTTGTCACGATCCAAAAGTCAAGGTTATGATGGCACACACTCCAAACCCCCCCCCCCGGCACCCCCACCCCCCAAAAAAAAAGTGTGTAAGCCGAAAATAGCACACATACGAGACTCCAAAAGGGTGGTCAGGCCACAAACAATAGAAAAGAACAACAAAGAATATCCCAAAACAAGATAGTATAAGTATAAAGAGCATCTAATACAACTTTAGAGTATGAAACACATCATAAGTCACCGATAAGAAATAAAGATTGAAAATTTCAGATGGAACTAATGGTGATCCAAAATCAGGATCTCACCACCACTCCAAAAAGATCTCCAAAGCTAGAAATGATCAGCCACCGCGGGGAGTACCCAAACTAGAATCAGCATAAAAATTATTCAGAAGTAGTGGTGAGAACAACCCACAAGTACTTAGTAGGCTTGGCCAACTGAGTAAAAGGAATTAATCAGCATATAAATTAACTAAGGAACGCTTCCACCTGCATTAAAAAAGTCCCTCTCCGGCTTTAGTGCCACCAATTTAAAATGAACAGCACGAGTAAAGTAAACGCATAAGGTCACAACAATTCTCATAACACACATAAGTCAAGCAACTCAAATGATTAATGCAATGTAGTGAGATGATGCAATGATGTGGTGGTACGGTGGAATCAAGGTTGTCGCACAACCTGTCATATACATCCTGTAGAGCTAAGGCTTCCAGACAAGGGCCCATGGGGGACTCACAGTTCATATACCAAATCACAATCTCAATATCTCATCAACTTGCCACCTTAGCGTGGTCAAGGATATAAAAATGTGTCTCATTTTCTTTCTCAAAAGGAATCTCCACTTTTTTCTCAATTTCCCAAAAACAGATATGATGAATCAGGATGGATGCATCACAATACATATATAACATGGAGACAATAATTAACTCAACATGTATCAATAGTCTAAATTTCTCAAAACTCAATTGAATCATGATATACACCCTCATATGAAAAATAGTAGGAAATAGTTCATTCGAAATAGGTGAATTCCATTTAGAAAGCATTTCGTTTACTCAAAGCATTATAATGTTTCCAACTCAGCCCTTCACTCGGGCATTACAAGCTTCTCTCACATGCAACTCATAAATCACATGCTCTCAAAGCAAATAAAACAATAATTAAGGCCTCAACATGGGTTAAACAGCACATACATGCCCCCACACATGCAACACAATATAATGAATCCCCCACACAGGCAACAAAATATAATCATGCCCCCACACGGGTAACACAATATAATCTCCAACTTATTAAAATCTCCAAACGAACCCTTAGGATTTAATCAAGACTTGATAAAAATAAATCAAATATGCTACCCCACTAAACTCGACATTTCGACCTCAATGAAATCTTTGGATTTCCAAAAAAATATCATTTAGACAAAAATGCCCTCTCGGACATTTCTTTAGGCCTAAAGATCAACTTCTCGCCTTAATGCCCAACTCTCAACCTAAGGCCTCGAAAACCTTACCAACCACTCTACTAGCTCAAACTCGACGTTTCGGAAGGGATAAAACTGACGAAATTCCCATCCTACGCTCACAACTCAAAATTGTCAAGCCATTAGCCTACACCCTGGATGTGGCTAGCACTCGAGAACCATTGTTAGCCCCAAGCGAACCCTTGGCCTGGCTTACTTACTCAGCGGAAGACTTAAAACAAGAAGTGTTACTCATAAAATAACTTTAAGAAATAAAAATCTTAGCCAAAATGGCAACTAAAGACTTAAACGTATACAATTGAAATGAATAAGACTAGAGAACTAAAATTATATGTCTATGAAGCCTCTAAAACAAAGAGTGATGTCGGGACAGGACCCCCGATCATCCTAACAATTAAAACCTAGAAAGCAACTGATAAAAAGAGTCCTCCAGAATGCAAGGAGGCTCACCAACTGACTTTGAGTGCTGAACCTTATTAACGAGGCACTGGATGTTGATCCTGGTTACTTGTGTCTACATCATAAGATGATGCAGTCCAACTGGCATCAGTACATTGAATGTACGAGTATGCAAGTTGGAATGCTAAACACAACTTAGGCTTGAAAGGAATATGAAAGAACAATTACCTTGGCTCTTCTCAACTGATAAATAACTCTCTCAATATAAAGCAATAAAATACATGCAAGATATATGAAAAGCTTTATAAAACAGTGGAAAACAACTTAGTTCGTTAAAGAAATGCAATAACAAATTCAACTTTATTTATACAATAAAGTAACATAGTTTATGTGGGAGATTCTCTAACCGACAACCACCACTATGAGCCTAAGTGGTGATACAGCGTCTTGCCCACACTGCCAGAACTGTCCTATACTTTGCCGTCATATAAAACACTTAACTTAGTGGATCTACTAGTCTATGCTAAAAGCATCTTAGGGAGTCGTCTAAAAAGTATGACCCTTTACTACCCATGATGGCTACATGGTTTATGGAGACTTAAGTTAAATGAATTTGTATCCCCATATCGGTGCCTCCATGATCCTCTCTTGGAGTCCATCCACCATTGGTAGACACAATCGACCTTGATATCTCAATACGCCATCTCCCCCTTGTTCAAAAGCTAATATTTTTTGCTTATGAACATTTGCCTTCAATTCAATGAAAATGGGATCTTGGTCTTGCTTTTCTTTCACTTCTGACACTTAGGATGATTCAACCCCATTCATCACCACTACTCCTCCTTCTGTGGAATCTATTAGTCGGACTCCTAAACGTGCAAGTCTATGCACATCATTAGCTAACTCTTTTTTTTCTTCCTTAACATGGGCGGTACTACCCATAGACAACCTTTTCAAGACATTAGCAGCAACATTAGCCTTACATGAGTGATAAAGAATACTAATGTCATAATCCTTAAGTAATTCTAACCACCTCCTTTGTTTGAGATTAAGCTCTTTCTCAGTGAACACATATTGAACACCAAATAAATAATTACGCCATATCTTCTAAGCGAATACTACAACAGCCAACTCTAAGTCAAGGGTTGGGTAATTCTTCTCATTAACTTTCAACTGTCTGGAGGCATAAGCTATAACTTTGCCATTATGCATTAAGACACAACCTAAACCAACTCTAGATGCATCACAATACACCATAAAACCTTGAGTACCTTCAGGTAAGGTCAAAACTGGGGCAGTAGTCAACCTCTTTTTCATTTCCTGAAAGCTTTTCTCACAAGCTTCAGACCATTGAAACTTTATTATTTTCTGGGTCAACTTGGTCAAAGGGGATGAAATAGATGAGAAGCCCTCTACGAATCTTCTATAATAGCCAGACAAACCTAAGAAACTCCTAATATCAGTTGGAGATGTTGGTCTAGGCCAACTCTGAACTTTCTCTATCCTTTGGGTATCAACTCTAATTCCATCACCGGAAACTATAGGCCCAAGAACGCCACAGACTCAAGCCAAAACTCACATTTAGAGAACTTAGCATATAGTTCCTTATCTTTTAAAGTCTGAAGGACTATTCTAAGATGACTAGCATGATCTTCTTCATTCCTTGAATACATTAGTATGTCATCAATGAAGACGATAACAAACATATCTAAATAATATTTGAATACTCTATCCATAAGGTCCATGAACGTTGTAGGTGCATTAGTTAAAACGAGCGATATGACCAGAAACTCATAATGACCATAACGGGTCCTGAATGTTGTCTTGGGAATATCACACTCCCTTACTTTCAACTGATGGTAGCCAGATCTGAGGTCAATCTTAGAAAAACAAGAAGTGCCCTAGAGTTGATCGAATAAATCATCAATTCTTGGAAGAGGATACTTTTTCTTAATGGTAACCTTTTTCAACTGACGGTAATCTATACACATCCTAAGGGACCTATCTTTCTTTCTCACAAACAAGACCGGACCACCCCAAGGTAAGGCACTTGGTAGAATAAAGCCCTTATCTAGAAGATTTTTTAACTACTCTTTAAGATCTTTCAAAACTTTTGGTGCCATTCTATATGACGGAATAAAGATAGGACGAGTATCTGGAAGAACATCTATACTGAAGTCTATCTCTTTCTCAGGAGGGACTCCGGGTAGATCATCTGGAAAGACTTTTGGAAACTCTTTTACTATAGGAACTAACTGAATGGGAGGTATCTCAACACTTGAGTGATTAACTCGGACTAAGTGATAGGCACACCCCATGGAAATTAACATTCTTGCCTTAAGGTATGAAATGAAACGACCCTTAGGCACTGCTGAACTACTTTTCCACTCTAAGACTGACTCATTAGGAAACTAGAACTTGACAACTCGAGTTCTACAATATATTGACGCATAACATGCATGAAGCCAGTCTATACCTAGAATGACATCGAAATCTACCATGTCTAACTCAATTAAATCATCTATGGTGTCTTTGTGATTGATGGAAATGACACAATAACAGTAAACTCGCTCAGCTAGAATAGACTCCCCAACAAGTGTAGAAACACAAAAGGGTTCACAGAGTTTCTCAGGAAGAACATTAAACTTATTTGCAACATAAGGGGTTACAAAAGATAAACTTGCTCCTGGGTCTAGCAAAGCATAAACATCAAAAGCAAAATCTTTGATCATACCAATGACAACATCTGGAGAGTTCTCTTGCTCTTGGAGAATAGTGATCAAATAAAGACGGTTTGCTCCTCCGCTGGTACCGGCAGTAGCTCCTCTAGGTGCAGCCCTGTTTGGTGGAGCAACCGATGAAGATTGGGCCCTATTGCCCTAATTTCCACTACCTTGCCTATTCTTTGGGCACTCTTTCATGAAGTGACCCTCTTGTCCACACTTGAAGCAACCTGTCTGGCCATCACGACACTTACCTGGGTGGGTTCTCACACATGCAAGAGCCAAACTACCTCATTGTGCCACACTACCTTGAGACTGTGTCAGTTTAGCTCTGAAGTATTAGGAATTTTGACCATTATACTCACATTTGTTTCTAGGTGCAGGTGCACTAGCAGATGATGGAGCAAGTCCCTTTTGCTTTTGCTGAAAGGATGAACGATTCACTCTACCTTTCTGCTGCACTGACTCATTCCCTATCTTAGCTTTCTTATTTCTGAATTCTTCCCTATCCCTCAATTTTTCTTCTTCAACCTGCTGCACATAGACCATCAACCTTGATATCTCCATGTCCCCAATTAGCATAGCTTCATTTCCCTCTTTGTTTGATAGACGAGATAATCCCACAACAAAAACACTCATTCTACTCCTCATATCCGCAACCATCTTCGGAGCACAACGGGATAGTTGGGTGAACTTCAACCCATACTCATGCACACTCAAAGAATCTTGCCTAAGTGTGAGGAACTCTCGTACCTTAGCCTCTTTCAATTCTCGGAGAAAGAAACACCCCAAGAAAGCCTCTTTAAAATAAGCCCAACTCGTAGGTGGTGCATCCTCAGCTCTACCCTCTTTCCACTGATCATACCAAGTCCTAGCAACATTCTTCAGTTGATATGCAGTTGGTTCAACTCATTCTGTATCGGCAACACGCATAACTTCAAATACTTTCTTTAGTTCCTCAATAATATTCTTCGGATCCTCAGTAGTGCTTGAACCCGTGAAACTTGGAGGATTCATCCTCAAGAACTCTCAGATCCTAGAAGTATCATTCACTTCCTGTCTAGCTCCTCTTTGTTGCCCAGCTTGATTGGTCACAACTTGGCTCAACATCCGAATAGCCTCACGGAACTCAGCATTGGTAACTTTTCCTTAAGGTTGCACTTCAGGTGCATTCGGTAACTCTTGCTCCTCAACATTACGCCTAGCAAGGCAACCTCTGACAACTCTTCGTGGAGGCATGATTATCGGAAAACACGCGCAAGCACGAATTAGAAGGAAAATTTTATAGATCAAATTCTAACGCACGAAATGAGAGTTAAAGAAGTGAGAAATTTTTCTAAGTGTTACAGCCTCCTAATTATAGATGTGGCGCGCTTCACACCGATAACTAGGACTCTACAGACACGGCTTCATAAACTCCTTAGGACTCTTGAACTCTGTGCTCTGATACCAAGTTTGTCATACCCCGAGCCTACACCCTAGACGTGGCTGGCACTCGAGTACCATTGTTGTCTGCAAGCGTACCCTTGGCCTGGCTTACTTGCTCAGCGGAAGACTTCAACACAAGAAATATTATTCATGCAATAACTTTAAGAAATAAAAATCTTAGCCAAAATGGAAACCAAAGACTTAAGCGTATACAACTGAAATGAATAAGACTAGAGAATTAAAACTATATATCTATAAAGCCTCTAAAACAAAGAGGGATGTCGGAACAGGACCCCCGAGCATCCTAATAACTAAAAACTAGAAAGCAACTGATAAAAAGAGTCCTCCAAAATGCAAGGAGGCTCACCAACTGACTCTGAGTGCTGAACCTGATCAACGAGGCGTTGGATGCTAATCCTGGTTACCTGTGTCTGCATCATAAGACAATGCAGGCCAACTGGCATCAGTATATTGAATGTACGAGTATGCGAGTTGGAATTCTAAACACAACTTAAGCTTGAAAAGAATCTGAAAGAGCACTTACCTTGGCTCTTCTCAACTCATGAATAACTCACTCAATATAAAGCAATAAAACACATGCAATATATATGAAAAGCTTTATAAAACAGTGGAAAATAACTTAGTTCGTTAAAGAAATGCAATAAAATACTCAACTTTATTTATATAATAAAGTAATATAGTTTCTATGAGAGATTCTCTAACCGACAACCACCACTATGAGCCTAAGTGGTGATACAGCGTCTTGCCCACACTACCAGAACTGTCCTATACTTTGCCGTCATATAGAACGCTTAAATTAGTGGATCCACTAGTCTATGCTAAAAGCATCTTAAGGAGTCATCTAAAAAGCATGATCCATTAATACCTATGATGGCTACATGGTTTATGGAGACTTAAGTTAAATGAAATCGCATCCCCATATCGGTCCTCAATACTACTCCCAAAATATACTTAGCTCATATGTTTTAAAAACAAACTTCTTTCTTTTGTTTGAGATAATTACTCAAAACTTAGCTTAAAAGCTCTCTTGGAATTAATGTTCCCTTTTCTTGATCAAATGTGAAAACATTTATAAACTCTTTGGGAATACTTACTTCCCTTATAGCTTTTTGAGAAATAAACTCAATTTTTTACTCTTTTCTTAACTTGAAACTTAAGTCTTAAAACAAAGTTAAAACGTTTGTTAAAGACATTGGAAAAACTTTATGAACTTCTCTTGACTTACTTCATAACTTTTAGACTTGACTCTTAACTTCTTGACTTTGATCCTAACTTTCCTTGAATTGGATTATGGATTCAAGTTTCATGATATCATATTTATGGATGATTTCATGAATGTTTAGATGTAACTTAGAGTGTTGGAATCAACTAAGAAACATAGGTACATTGCTAAGGAACACGTATGAAAAGGTGAGGAAGAAATAGGGAGAACTAGCGTCCCTTGCATTCTGAGAGGCGCGGGGCGCCAGCCCTCAAAATTCAGAGAGCTTGCTGGGGCACTCTGTCTAGCGCAGCGTGCCAAAACCCAAAGTTCAGAGGAACTTTTGTGGCGCTCTGGGAGGCGCGGCGCCCCAGCTCCCTCCCCAGAAAACTCCGAACTTTCTTCGTTTTTCAACTCTAAACCCTCTAATTTCACTTGGTTCTTTCCCCAAACACTTCAAATCACTTATGCCCTCAATACATGATAGATTCAACCTGAAATTACACAAGGAAACATGAATCAATCGCAAGAAACTCCAACAACACAACCCACAAGAAATTCAACGAAACTTTCAACATTGTTCATCAAGAACTCAATTTCTAAACTTTCAAAGACTTAAATTCGCTGAATTGAATCATGGTTGGCGTGTGGGTAAATTAACCCAACACTATGTGATCTCACATACCTTGTAGGGATCACCCCCAACGAAATCCACAAGCTAAACTCGACAATCTTGACGAATCTTGCTTCCTCTTCTCCTTTCTCCTCTTTTCTCCTTTGTCCAAGCCCTAGCGTGAAATTCACTTTTCTAATACTGACTAAAATCTGACCACCAGTCACCAACCATTCTCGAAACACAAAATAAACATGAAAACTCTATGGGCAAAGGAAAAATGGTCATTTCACAATTAAAAAAACAAAATCAAAAGAAATGAGACATTACACATCCATCGTTATTTTTTCATTTACAACTTAACAAAGATAGAAGCTTCAATAGGCAATTTGCTCCTGATGATATTTTGAAGTTGCTGGATCACTTCTACAACTTGGACACTAAAATCCTAATTCAAGAGGAAGAGTTTTGCCTACAGCATACTTATTTCTCTAAGGAGGAACCTTGAACAAGTTTGGAATCGATATGGATATTGTACTTTACATATGGAAGTTTTTGTATTGTAGTATCTGGGTGGTTAAATTATTTTTCTTATGCCAAAATCACTCTGCATCTTCTGTTGATCTTCCTTTATCGGCCGTCTAAAAATCTTACTGAAAAGTTTTTATGCATGCTGAGAATTGATTTCAGCTTTCCTTATATATATAAAATTGATAATTTTACAAAAAATGAGGGAAACAATTTCTTAAAGATACACCATATAAAACTATTAGACGTAAAGTATTTCTAGCTAGCCGACGTCACTTATTCACATATAAACTATATGTCGTTGAAATATAAAATAATCAATCAAACAGTAAAGTTGAATATCATTATAGTTTTACCACTAAATTTATTTGTTCAAATAATATCTAATCATCTTATACTCAACAATTAAGTCGATTGAGTAAGCTCATCATTCATCAGTTTAAACTTACATTTCCCCCCTTAGAAAATATGGTTGCACTTCAAGCCCAGTAAGAAGAATCACAATCACAATAACAACAATATCTGGATATATCAGCCTAACAGATACGGTCCAGTAAATCTGAGTAGTATAGCTAAAGGCAGAACCAAATAACACGTACTGTTAGCTCTATTAACTTTATGTTGTGATGATGACACTAATCCTAAATGATCAAAATTTGTGAAAAGAAAGCATAAACCTAAACATAGAAGGAAGTCACACACTACCAGAATTAAGTAAGATTGATAAACGATTGTACCAGAATCGAGGAGATTGACTCGCTTAAAAATAAAATCAAGATGAGTCAGCAACCTACTAGAAGGAAAGCACACCCTATCAGAATCAAGGAAGATTGATTTGCATCAAGGAAGAACGACTTTTCTAAAGATGGAAACAAGTTAGCACACACTTATCCTAGTCACTATTTCATCTTGTAAAAACATTGTATTTAATATAGTTAACTTGTGAAAAGAAAAGAAAAGGAGAGATTAGAAAACTATACGAGTAGAGGATATTACCAACAAGTGAATTGTAATCTTTCAAGTCAAGGACTTCACAATAGGCTATTTGTCTAATCAGAAACATTCAAGCTCTAATGAAACCAAGGGGACTGGATTAGGCACCACATCGGTGATTCGAACAAGTATAAAAATCTTTGTATCAATTGTGTCTTTTATCTCATTAGACCTAATATAATATGTTTTTTTATCTAATCATCTAAACTGTAGGGTAGTTGACTTGAAAAAAATCAACAAATGTATATATTTGTGTCCTAAAATAAACAATACTTATAGAAAGAGAACCACATTTGCACATACTGAAATGTCTTGCTCAGATAAAAATATTCAAGTCAAAGTAATAGATCAACACAAACAAGATGATGAGAGGGCAGAGAAGTTACCAGTGCTATCCACACAACTTTCCTTTTTTAATACATCTTGAATGTAGACTCCTTTCATATGCTGAAATGATTATCAAATTGGTCGTTCTGGTAACTTTAAACCTCAAATGGAAAAAAGATAGCATCATAAGGGAAAAAAAGTACAATCATCAATTAGTTATACCTTTGCCTTGATTGATTCAATATGATGCAACAACTCTTTTCCACTACTTTTTTGTGAGCCACGCAAAATACAAATGCCAACATTCAAAATCTTTTCGATGTCAGCACGAGAAGCAACAGATGTGCAGGTGTTTAAAAGCTTCAGAGTAAGTGGAACCAAATCCATCCTTGAATCACAGTATTGACATAAATATTGTGCATCCAAATTGATGCTTCTTCCAACTGTCCCAGCCATGTAAGCTCGTAGAGCACAGTCTAGATGGGAAACATGTCCACATATGTAGCCATCTACTGTTGCTTTGCATCGAATGTAATTGTACCCATCATAGTCCGAACTGATAGTTTTGCAGCAATGGATACAACAACAGTCTCGGCAAAAACCATGCTCACTACAACAGATGTCACAAAGCATGGTCGGAAAAGGATTTTCTGCAGTTAAACTGCTACAGATTATGTTACCAGCCATACAAGTAATGGCTCTTATAGAAGAATCAGACAGTAAAGATTGCAATTTTTTCCTTAAAGATGTCCTTTCTTAAATATCTGAGTCAAAATCAATATCTAATTAAAAAGAAAACAAATTTGGCATCAGGTCAATAAAAAGATGTGGTAAGTGTTTTTTTTAATTGATGCAAACAACCGAATAAATATCTACATGCTATATACCAAAGAGCCCTATCGAAGCTAACCTTTTGCGCTTGGCGATTGCTTCGAAGAAATCATCCAACTAAATGAGGCAACAAAATTGGTTTATAGCCATGTCAGGATACTCAGACTGGAGATACTTTTTAACTGAAATCTTACTTCGAAAAATGATTTTTCTTTCCACCTTTTGGAGCCTTAAAATGCTTTAGAAGATACAGATATCTATCTCTAAAGGTGCCTAAACTTGTAACTCTTTTCCCTCCCCGCCAACCCCACTTATCACCAGCATTTGGCCAATCTACAGGAGCATATGGTAAGCTTTCGCCAGAGTCATACTCAAAAACTGGATAAAGTTGAAGCCCAATTTCATTGATTCTAGAAGCACTCCAATTAGATACAACATGTGCACGACTCTCCCCAACCTCCTCCTTGGAAGACATTTAGCTGGAAATCTCTAACTCTGTTAATAACAATGGAGGTCTGAAACCATAGAAAAATAAAGAAACGTCAGAATTCCACAATAGAAAGCAAACCATTTTTGGCTATAAAATATTAGAGAAAATAACGACCAAAGGAGAAAATCCAAAAGTTAGGCATATTCTCCGGGAAAACAAGATAGCTAATTTTCAACCCGAAGAAGTTATGCTTCAAATGAAGATAAATGTTAGGCCTTTCAGCATGAGCTACAAAAACACTCTCCTCCCAAGGAAACATCAAAGCTGATCAGCAGAACGTTTGTGTATAATGCAGCATGCTTGACATAAATACCTAAAGTACAAAGCCACCTTTGGTATAAAATTATTACTAAGATACTTAGAACAATAATTTTGAAGAACTTGGTAAGAAACAACAAAATTTAAAGAATATTTTCAAAACTAGAAACTTAAAACTAGTAAAGAAAATAGAATTTGAAACAAATTAAAAATAATAAACAAAATATTTTCTCAAAAATGAAAATTGAGTCCACTGAATTTATTAAGGAAATTAGTCCCCTCAAGTACTTGAGTTTAATGGAGAGAATAATCTTACTCACCATTGTATCAATACTTAAAATCACGGTGTCAGTAAACCTCTCAACAACAGTAAAGTACACTTAGAATACTAGATTTAGTAGAAAAGAAAGAAGCTCAAAAATTTGTCAGTAATATATAAGAGGAACCCCTCTATTTATAGACAATAGATGGTAGTGTGAATGTATGCTTATTGTGCCTTATCAGAAAGCTCATAACCCTTCAAAAAAGTCACAACCTTACAAAAAAGTCATAACTTTTTATAAAAGTGACAACTCTTCAGAAAAGTCACAATTCTTCAGAAAAGTCAAAACTCTTTATAAAAGTGACAATTCTTCAATTTCATTCACATCTTTTTAAACCCAACAATTACTCGTGGTATCAGATAAATTATGGCCTTAAAGGGTTCTTTTTAGTAGATCCCGCAACAGGCTAGTCCTAATATGGTCTCATATCCTTTTAGTTGGTACAAATTTAAGGTTCTCACGAGTTCAGAAAGCAGAATAAAAAACAAATCGCTTTTCAGAAATGCACAAACAATCTCTGTCAAAAATTATACAACACATTTTTGGTTTCAACCCATTAATGTTATGTTTTGAATTTACTTCACCCCTAAATTTTTAGAAATGTTAGTTAGCAGTTAGCACTATTATTGAATTTATTTCCGCCTTAATTTTAGAAGAAAACAATCAACTTAGCCTATATATTTTATTAAACTTATTAAGTACTATTTATAGAAGACCGTTCCATTTAGAATAGGTAGTTAGCAGTTAGCAGTATATTATTAAGTGGTGGAACTAGGTATTTGCAATGTTGTTAATTTGATTCTCTTCGTTAAAAAATTATACTATGTAATTAAGGCAAGCATAATCTTCCTAGTTATATGTAAATTGTTAAATCCCCTTTGACATAAGGGAAGATACTAGTGTAGTGGCAAATGGGGTTCAAAATATGTTTTAGATCATATATTTAAATCTTAGGTATACATTCTAGTATTTATCTCAAAATTTATATTGTGAATCTCCTTCCGCCACTACTATAATTTCACCGAGAGTCCTGTTTAAACCATCTGCCAACTCTAGATTAATTATTTATAAATAGCAACTGATACATTCTGCTTCCATGTTACATTTTATCATACAAAGAAATTAATGAACATTTGCACCCAACTCGACTCAAAAGTTATCCATTTCCCAAGACCATATATATGGACAATAACTTTCTTATACAAATTTTGGGGACTCTAATTATCCATTCTTCCACACTACAAAAGCTATCTATTAATGTGGGAGAGCCTCGACGGCTCCACACTAGGTAGTATTCACTCTACCACAAGAAGGCAGCTTTTGTGAGGTAGCCCTTTTCGAGTTGGGTGGTCAGCGCCTTCCTGGAAAGGTGGAGACGAAGGGTGATGGATATGGCTCTCATATCATCGATACAATCAAGGAGAACATGAAATTAACATAGAGTAAAAAGACATGATAAAAATGCTTCTGACACAAATGAGTATATCTACTTACTTTAAGAAAAAAACATAGTATAAATCATTATCATATATAGTGAGGATGTGTATATCAATTAACATGTGAAGCTCTAATTGAATTTGAGTATATACCTCAGGAGATTAAGGACTTGAATAAACTCGGTCTCTTGGTAATCCTAGACGAAAATGAAAAATTGAAAATTCAAAAGCAAAGGAAAAAGGGAAATCAAAACCCTAAAACCTTGTGAAATTCAACGGTTGTAAAAAGTATTTTTTTTTTAGCATTTAAAAACTTTTATACTCTTCATGTCTGAGTTGGTGCACAGCTGTCACATTCCTTAATGAGAAATAAATAAAAGAATAATTTTACTGGGATAAGGCATAAGCCCCCCCCCCCCTCTTAGACTATGACCGAAATTTCAAAAACACACCTGAACTCATTTTTTTTTGTAATTTTGTACACCTTTTGTCTTACGAGGAACACTTCGTGACTCCACGTAATTGAGGCGCGTGGGAGATATTTGGATTCCATGTAAGCCAAAAAGGTGTACAAAATTATTAAAAATAAATGGGTTCAGGGGGTAATAGGACCTTAGTTTAGTTAAGGTGTGTCTCTGGGATTTTGGTCACAGTTTGGGGGGGGGGGGGTACTTGTACCTTTTCCCTAATTTTACTATATCATTCTTTGAATATAATTAATTCAATATTTTGACAAATATATTGGGGAAATGAATGGTACTTCCTCTAGTCTATATTAAGTGAATTGTTGGGATATAACACTCCTCTTAAAGAAAAATATTAAGGACAAATATTAACGGCTATTTTTAATTATTATTATTCCTAAACTATTCTCCTAAAAATGTAAAGTAGCTAACAACATCATTAAAATAAAGAATAACTATGAAGAAAAAAAAATTCAATTAACAAATATCTTGAACTTTGAAAAATTCACTTATTTTGAACTATAAAAAAAAACGTATGACAGTTCACTTAATATGGACTAGAGCGAACAAATCTTAATAGTTAAGTTGGCTAATTACATGAACTCTTGTTCATCTTGTTGGTGAAGGTCCAATTTACCAAGAACTAATTGATAAATTATCTCTTGATTTTTAATTTCGACAACTCAAAGTAGACATTTAAAAAAAATAAAGTTAAATGGTCAAAGTCACACTTCATTTATCAGTTGTTCTTTTTTTCTACCTAAACTATAATCATATATGTATTAAAACACACTTCATTTAATAGATGATTGTATGTAGTGTGCACTTTTTATTAAAAGAAAAGATGTCAAGTAACAGTTCACATGAATAAATATTTCTATTTATGCAGAACTAAAATAATTTTTAGTTTAAAACTTAAGGGGGGTAATATTTTTGGATAAAAATTTAAATTGGATCATTTGTAAATATTCATGGGTCATTTGAAAAAGATTCACCCAACATCTTCATTCTCCAACAGTGATCCTTGTCCTCAATTGTGGTTTGTGCCTTCAAATTGCTAATGTCGACTTTGTTCCCCACCCTCCCCTATTAAGTTGTAATTATGTCGTAGATTCTAGATAAATCAAGTCAAAGGATAGCTAAGAAGGTGGTAATCTTTGATGAAACACAGGTAAAAGTTGAAAGTTGGAAGAATGACAAGAAAGTTCTAAGGAGAAGGTGTGAAGGAATAACTTGAAAATGGAAGAACATATATAGATTTTGGAAAAGAAACATCAGCATTGCCTGGATGGTCGGCCATGGTTTTTAACCAAACATAGAAAGACACATACTCAGAGCATTAAAAGTGGAGGGACATGTGTCACATCAAGAAATGTCAGAGGACTTTTCATTTGCTTTCGGCCAAGAATTGAAGTGTTTTCCATCTTTCTCTCACAATTCTTTGAGTACCCAAAAATAAGTGGGACAATCTATGTAACGTCCAACAACTTCTAAGCAAAGATTCGAATCATCCTTTGTATGTGTATAGATCTGAACCCAATGAATTCTAAGTTATGCATATACATTAAGTTCCTTTAAAAAGTGTAGTAAGTATATCAAATATGGTTTAGGGTCGTAAGGAACCTCAAACATCAAGCCAAGTTCTAAACATTTCTATCAACTAAGTTTTCACATGAGTTCCTACAAGGGTCTACTTCAAACGATCATACCTCTCAGAATAGTAAGATTTAGGTGACCCATGACCTATCGAATGAAAGGTCTAAAATAATTTTTTCCAACGTCACTGATCGCTCGTCAACCCGACTCTTGAGTAAAACATTATCTGATTTTACTAGAGAGATGTCAAATTGACCGTGCGCTCTGCGTGCCTGGTAGCATGGGTGCACCACGCTAGGCCATTTCTCCAGTAGCCCGGTGCGCGCACCAAAAAAATTTTTGAGAGTCTAGATTTTAAAATGCTCTATTTATTGAGTTAAGACGGTCGGTCATTATAAAATTCATCTTGGACGACCTGGGGCTTATTTTCCCTCAAATTCTCTAATCTCCTACATCTTTGATACCAAAGTATGTTACTCTCACGTATCTAAATTAGTTCTAAAAAATTTCAATCTCTAATCACAAATTCTTAATAAGATTCTACATTAAATATTTCTCTCATATCTAGCAACGACAAGAACTCATCCTAAAGTTCAAGAAAAGACTTTTAGGGCTCCTCTTCGAACTTAGAGTTTCAATTAGAGTGATTTAAGGTATGTAAGGCTATCATAGTGAGTTAATGAGCTCTTCCTCATGCCCTGCATCTAAATTTCAGTTAGCAAGGTTCAACTAGGGTTTCAAATCCAAGGCTTACTACATTCGAGGGTTCTACTTACTTTCTTATCATGAATTATTGATTTTGTTGTGTCTATTTCAGTATATTAATTAATTGGATGATTCTTAATCATTGATCATGCTTATATCACCCCATGAACCATATTTAATTATGGATTTTATGGATTTTATGAAAGCCTTGATATATCAGGTCTTATGCATTATCTTTATGAAGAAAACAGGGCTAGTTTAAAGAAAGCATAATCAGTTTTAGATAAAGGATTTTCAATCAGTCTTTAAAGTAATTTCAATGAATTGATAAAAGAGTATGTAGAACAATAAGTGAAAATAAGATTTTCAGAAAAGCATAGTCAAGTCATTTAAGTTCAGTTCAATTTAGTTTTAAAGAAGTATTATTGAGCATAGACTCAAAGTATCAGATTTTCAGTTTTCCCCTAAAGGGGGACATCTTTACAGTATGAGCATTATTGCATGTTTTGGGAGTAGTATTTGATAACAATTGAGAAATCATAGACCAAAAAGAGTTCAAAACTATTCTGTATTTCTATCATTTACAATTGATAAACTATCCACTATTTATATACAAAGGTACAAGCATAATTCTAGCACATTATCATATCATATCTTGCACAATATCAATGGTGTGATTGTGCTTAGTTAAATTAAAATATTGTTCCGGATATTTAAGAATCTTATCAGATATTCGGAATCATAACAGATATGATTCAACATCCCATCTCAAATTGATGCTACATATCAGGAAACATTAATTTGGATAATTAGAATTGGTGTTTGCTCCTTGTCATCGCTTTTGTAAACAAGTCTGCCAATTGATCATGCGACGTGATATGTCGAAGACTAATGACTGGATCATCAACAAGTTTTTGAATATAATGGCAGTCCACTTCAATGTGCTTTGTGTTCTCATGGTGGATCGGATTTTTTGCTATTTGTATTGCACTAGTATTGTTAGCATGTAATGTAGTGGAGCCATCAAAAGAGATATGAAGTTTTTCTATCAATCGACGTATCCACATAATTTCAGAGCAAGCCGCTGACATTGATCTATATTCTGCCTCTGTTGATGATTTTGAAATTCTTGGCTGCTTCTTGCACTTCCATGAGACAAGTGATGATCCGATTAATATACACCATCCTGTCGTAGACTTTCGAGAGTTTGGACATCCTTCCCAATCTGCATTTGCTTACCCTTCGAGGTTTAGAGATGATGTTGAATTAAAGAAAAGACCTTGATTAATTGTACTTCGAACATAGCGAATGATTTTGAGGAGGGAAGAAAAATGATGTTGATAGGGATTTGTAACAAATTGGCTCAAGACTTGAACTGGATAAAACATGTTAGGTCTTGTTACTGTCAAATAAATTAGACAACCAATAAGCCTCTTGTACAATGTTGGTTCTGCAAGAGGGTCACCATCATCATTTTTGTACCTTCACATAGATCTCCATAGGTTTGTGAGCTACCTTCTGATCACTTAGACATGCTTGTGTGGCAAGATCCTCTGCATACTTCCTTTGGCTTAGCATGATACCATCGAGAAAATATTCAATCTCCAACCCCAAAAAATATGTTAACTTGCCAAGGTCCTTCATTTTGAAAGTTGCATTAAGAAGATTCTGTTGTACAATTCCATTCTCATTATAGCCGGTTATGATCATATCATCCACATACAATAGTAAAACTATCATACCAGTATTGGAGTGCCGGATGAATAATCAATAATCAGAAACACATAGAGAAAATCATGCATTTATGATGGTAGACCGAAACTTCTTAAACCATGCACGTGGTGCTTGTTTAAGACCATAAAGAGATTTTCAAAGATGAAAAATCATTTCAGGTTGAGCTTGGTTGTACCCTAAGGGAGGCTTCATGTATATAACCTCATGTAGTTCACCATGCAAAAATGCATTTTTCACATCCATTTGATGAGGTTTCCACCGTTTGATGGATGTTATAGTGAGCAACACAGGAATTGTCGTCATCTTGTTTATATCCTTGAGCTACTAGTCGAGCTTTGTACCTTTCCAATGTGCCATCAGACTTTATTTTCACAGAATAAATCCATTTTCTCCCAATAACAGAAGCTCAGCTAGTTTAGATATCAAATCACATGTATGATTTTCTTCTAAAGCCGAAAATTCCTCTTCTATTGCCTTTTTACAGCAGTCATGACTTGATGCCTGTTGGTAAGTAGTTGGGACAAAAATAGAATTCAAAGTAGCAAGTAAGGCATACGATCGACCGAGCTACCTGGAGAGTATCCCTATCGATCTGGGGTAGATGTTTTGCGTTCAGATTGACGAAGAGAAGGAATGGAAGAATTTATTTGGTCATTTGGTACAAGTTCACCATCAGAATAATCATTGTTGTCAAATGTGTCAATGAAAGAGGTATTCAATGAATTATGTGATAAAGTACTATTACCTGAATTATCCATAGAAAATGCATCTAATTGACCAGGATCATCAGTAATGCCATTAGGGTCTTCGTTGGGAGATGTAGGATTTTGTACCTGCTGATTCTCAAACTTGTACAAAAATGAGATAGAGTCTGATTTTGTTGAAGAGGTAATAGGGTAATCAAATTGATGCTCAAAGAAAATAACATGTCTGGAAACCCACAATTGTCGTCTAGAAGAATCATAACAAAGATAGCCCTGTTGAACAACATTATAACCCAGGAAAAAACACCTCACAGTTGTAGCAGATAATTTATGACGTTATGTCTAGGTAAATGGACAAAACACACACAACCAAAACTTTTAGATGAGAATAATCAGGGAGTTTACCAAAAAGAATGGAATATGGACTATCATTTTTGTTAATGATAATGGTGTGTGTTTATTAAATAGAAAGAAATTTGGATGGCTTCAACCCAAAATATTTTAGGAACATTTGATGTATCAAGAAGAGCTAATGTGATTTACAGAACATGCCTATTTTTTCTTTCTCTAACTCCAGTTTGCTCAGGTGTGTATGGACAAGAGTGTTGCGAAGAAAGGCCTCTCTCTTTGAAAAAATCTATGAGTTCTGACTTCATGTATTCCCAACCTGAATCAGATAAAAAAAAATTATTCATTTATTGAACTGAGTCTCAACATAGGTGACAAATTGTTGTATGATTTTAGGAACTTCACTTTTGTTTCTAAAAAATAACACCCATGTATATCGAGAAACATGATCAATAAACAAGACAAAATATCGATACCCCAATCTAGATGAAATTGGTGCAGGACCCCATACATCATTGTGAATCAAATCAAAAGTAGAGTTGTATGAAGTAGTACTACAAGGAAAAGGTAGTTTACGACTTTCGGATTTAGCACAATTTTCACAAGGCAATTTTGATGACAAAACCCATTATTTCTTATTCAAATGAAGATAATATTGTAACATGGAAGAAAGTTTTTGAGCATGTGGATGTCCAAGACGATGATGCCACAAGTACCACAATTTATTTGAGTTAGTGATGTCTCCTTTACTGGCAGACAGATAACATGCATGGTGAGGTGTTTCAGACATGGACAACTAGAACATTCTCCCAACTTTACGACCCTTGGCGATCACCTTCTCTGTCTCCAGATTCTGAATAGCACAACCAAGATGTGAGAAACTACAAGGCAATTTTGTTCCACCAGCTGTCCAACCGAAATAAGATTAACAGTAAGTTTAAGGACAAAAAAGACATTAGTGAAGCAAGATGATTTTCCAATCTTAGAAGCAGGTAAAGTATCACCATTGGCTGTGAAAATAAGTTGATTTTCTGATGGAGTTGATAAAGAGTGTAAATTATGGATATCTCCTGTCATATGGTTAGACGCAACCGAATCTATATGCCAAACTTTTGAATTCTTATTTAAATTTTTACCAGGATAGACAACAGTGAGAGCACTGGAAATAGCCCTGGGGAGAGCAGCTGCAACTGAATCTTGTATTATCTTTTGAAGTGCTTTCGGATCCAAAGAATATAGTGTGATATTTGCTTGACTCACATAAGCTTCAGTTGCTTGATAAGCTCTGTGCTTGCTTTGACGCGTGTTTGGGCGTGATTGCACTCCAAAATTATATGGCCAGGCTTCTTACAATAATTGCATATGTTTCTTTTATTGCAATGTGACACAATATGGCCATACTCTTTGCACTCAAAGCATTATGGTCCAGACTTTTCAAATGAGCTCTGAGTATATAATTTATGGGTACCTTTTGATGTATACATATCCGCGTCAATTGTGTAGGACAAATCCATGGATGCTAGAGTATTGATGCACGTCTCCTCACGAATGAGTTCTCCAAAAACTACATCGGTGTCTGGAAGAGTTTCTCTGTTGAGAATGTTAGCTCTAATAGGCTCAAAGTCTGGTCTCAATTTCATGAGAAATTGGACAACTCGAGTCTTCTTCCTCTCCAACATAACTTCCTTGATGCCTGTGGAAGAAAGGTTTCCTCCAAAGCTTCCAAATTGCCATAAGTCCCGAATAATAACTCTGAATGTCTTTATCTCCCTGTTTGTATTCTGAAAGAGTATGTTCCAACTCATAATCCCGAGCATGATTACATTGAAAATATACCTTTTTGAGATGCTTCCACATCTCTGCTGCCAAGTTAAACGGACGCAGACTGAGTGCAACATCTGCATGTACAGAATTGAGGATCCACAAAATTACACGAGCATTGTTAGCGTGCAAAACTTGTTTTTCCTTGTCTTCATTTGGCTCAGTTGTTGATCCATCCAGGATTCCAAACAATCTTTTCCCTTGGACAAAGATCCGGAAATTAAATTCCCACATCGGATAATTTTTCCATCAAATTTGGTAGACAAAATGTTGTGAGAATGTGACTCCATTAGAAAGACATGAGATATCCGATGATAGAAATCAAACAACAATAAGGAGCAAATTAAACTAGTTTCTGGAAAAAAAAAATTAGGCTCTTGATACCATGATAACAATTGAGAAATCAGAGACCAAAAAGAGTTGAAAACTATTCTGTATTTCTATCCTTTACAATTGATAAACTATCCACTATTTATATACAAAGGTACAAGCAAGATTCTAGCACAATATCATATCATATCTTGCACAATTTCAATGGTGTGATTGTTCTTAGTTAAATTAGAATATTGTCCCGAATATTTTAGAATCATATCAGATATTTGGAATCATATCATATATGATTTTTGGAATCAGATATGATATGGTCAACAGTATTGAGCACCGATTTGGGTAAGACTTAACAACTCAAAACCCATAAATTGTGTCGCCAGCGTAGATAGGATCATCTCGTTGATTCGAGCGACTCCTCACAACCTTGTTGAGTGCTTTTCAGATGGATCAATAGGTTAAGTTTTTTTGTCCTATACTCTGGCAAGGTATAGGATGACTGGCAACATAGGCTAGACATTATTATCACGAGGCTCCTAGTGATGGTTTTCGGTTAAAGAAACTCTCCTAGAAAAGTAAAATATATTATTTTAGTATTTTGCTATTATTGCATATCTCAATGTAAAGATTTAATAATTTCACCTCATCTTCATTCTTTACTTTCAGTTCAATAATTTATTTCATTCAGTCTTATTACATACCGTACATTCCATGTACTGACACCATTTGACGTTGCATCATTTTATGATGCAATTTTAGGTACTGTTGATATCAGACGTTCAGTAAGATCACTTTCCACTAGCATTTGGTGAGACCTCCTCACTTTCGAGGGGCTCTAATTTAGTTAGTATAGTTTATTTAATTTTTCAGTCATTGTTATTCGAATAGTCAGGTAGTCATGAGTCTTGTCCCAACACCTATCTTTAGTTAGTAGAGGCTCCATAGATAGACAAAGTCAATGAGTCAATTCAGTCTTTTGTATTCAAAAGTTTAAATATTATTATCATTATTTATATTCAAATTTATTTCAGACTTTTGTATGAGATATATTTAATTGATTTTAAATGTTCATTTTATAAGGCTTCTGCATGTATGTTTAGTCTTCCGCTCAGTAGTCAGCCGGACAAGCGTTCACTTGGGATCAACAATGGTTTCTGAGTGTCGGCAATGTCCGGGGTGTAGGATAGAGGCGTGACAATCTATATAGGGTAAAACTGATCAAGATCGATATCTAGATGAATCATAAAGTGACATACGGCATAAGTGACAAGTCAGGCGTGACTAAGAGATTGACACCTCAATGTGAGCCCACCTAGCTCCAAAGATGCATCATCAGATACGAAACACAAATCAGATAAGGTAAATTTGAAGTTCAACCATTTTAAGGAAATTCATAATTAGTGAGTAGCAATAATGTGTATTAATAGGTTTCATGAGGCTTGATGCGCAAATTTTGTTCTCGTCTTATTTTCATTCACTTATAGAAATTTACTTAGCTTATGCTTTGGAAATTCATGCTCTCAAGTTATATTTCATAAATTTATCCATCCATGGATGGACAACTTGTGCATATTTTCTACAATATCTGTTATCATATATATATATATATATAAAAAAAAAACTCTATTAACTAAAATTTAAACAAATAAACTAAAATCACTTACATATTAATCCCCTGGAATTGATTTTACCAATTTCATTAATTATTGTTAAGTCACACCATTATGTGCGATCTAGATTTGATGGGAGGCATCTTAATTGAAAACAAGAGAAGTGGATGCTTTGCTACCGACCAATATTTTATTTCTATCAAATTTCTGTATACTGTCAATAATATACACATACTATCAATTTATTTTAAAAAAATATATAAATTATGGCCCGTTAAATATAGTTATTTCTTTAATGTTCCCTTTTTATATGGTAACTTTTAAGCAGTTCTAAGGAAATGATAATTAATAACTACTAATGGTATTGGTTCATATTAGGTTTACTAGTATCAATTGCTAGATGCAAAGTATTAGTCTAACGCCGATGAACCTATTTCCTCATTCATGATTGGTTTGCTTATTTGGGAAAATAGAGAGCAGCTTACCCAAAAAAAAAATTAAAAATCTATAAAGAACTCAAGAAATATACAGAGTTTTTAAATTCACATTTGTTATTTACAATACTCCAATAATTGTATGTCACTTCAAATACACAATTATCAATAAAATATAGTAAAATAGTTATTTTTATCTTAATTTAATATCTAATTAATGATGGATTAGTATAATTTGAGATAAATACAAGATGTTCTATTAACTAATATTGATTTAGGGTGTGTTTGGTATGAAAGGAAAATGTTTTCCTGGCAAACAAGTGGACTTATGACTTATTTTCTCATGTTTGGTTGGAGAGTAGAAAATATTTTCTAGTGTTTGGTTTGTGAATGAAAAACTAACAGTTTTAAGAAAATATCTTTTTAATTGTTTACTAGAGAGTAGAAACTAATTTTTTACCCGAAAACCAACATCGATAATTGATCTAGGACATGACACTGACACGCAAACTAGGACACAACCCCGACGAAAGATCTGAAATCCGACCTTTGAGATCTGACCCAGGACCTGACCCCGACTTTTGGCCCGAGACCCAACATTCAACATTCAAATTGGGATTGGATATCCAACCTAGGACCTGACCCCGACACTCAAACTTGTACATGATCCATCAATCCGGGTTTCGATTTCGACACTTGAATTGAGACCCGACTTTCAAATTAGAATTGGGCTCCGACAACCAACAATCGATGTGAGACCCAAGATTTGACTTTCATATCGACTCTAACTTTCGAACAGGGATCCAGCCACACCTAACTGGGGACCTAACTTTTAAAATACGATTTTTTTTCAAAAAAAAAAAAAAAAAAAA